>NW_015638565.1:1674668-1696794 GCF_001515625.1 Sinocyclocheilus rhinocerous
AATTTGAATTTATTATAAAATATCCAGCTTTTCTAACAGAGGATTGTTGATTGGCTTTTTTTTTTTGTTTTTTTTTTTGCTCCATGTTATTTTATTTTTTGTTTATCGTTTGAGTGTGATTCTCAGGATCAGCATCATGGGAATAAATCTCACTCTTTCCCAAAGCATCTACTATTCTACTCTAAATATCGGCCTTTTCAAGGTCCCGCAAACTCCATTCTGGAGTGTAGTCATGTGTTTGTACCTGATAGCCCTGCGGTGTGTTTCGGAGGGTAGTCCTGCTCACCCTGTGGTGTGTGTGTCGGGGGGTTGTTCTCAGTAAAAGGTTATAGAGAACAGCTCCGCCCACGAGTCATACGGGACGGGGTCCAGCTGGCACGGTCAGTGCTCTGTCCTCGCTGTCTGCTCACCTCCGGCATAACCCCTGCCCAGCACCACCCCCCTACACTCCTCCACTCCACTCTGGGTCGCTGCCAAGACGCTACCATTAAACTTGGCAGTGAGGAGATAGAGAAAGACTGACATCAAGTGTGGGTGTGTCGTGTTCCTGCGTCTCATTGTATTGATGTCACATTAGGGTAAAATAACTCACCTGAAGCCTGGATGTGATGTTTAAATGTAAACCTCACACTTAGTCCAAAGAGTGAAACCAAACTATGCTTACATTTGGATGCGCTGCAGTTCTTTTGCTGGAATTATTAGAAAGTGAATGACTTTGTATTTCTCAACAGAGATTTTAAGTAAGCCTTCAAACAAACTTTCACATTTTTAAAAATTCAAATTTTTATTGGTTTCATAAAAGCACTCCTTTGGTAACTATATAGAAATTTACATTACTGTTCGAAAGTTAGGGGTCAGTAAGATTTTAAATTTTTTTTTGGAAGGGAATTAATTCTTTTTTTCAGCAAGGATGCATTAAATTGATCAAAAGTGACAGTAAAGACTGTCAGTTGAAGGATTTCTATTCCAAATAAATGATGTTCTTTTGAACTTTCTGTGTATCAAAGAATCCTAAAAAATGTAACATGGTTTCCACAAATAAATTTAGCAGCACATTTTAACATTGATAATAGTAAGAATTGTTTCATGAGCAGCAAATCAGTGTATTAGAATGACTTCTGAAGGATCATGTGACACTGAAGACTGTAGTAATGATGCTGAAAATTCAGCTTTGATCACAGAAATAAATTGCATTTTAAAATATTTTATGAAAGAAAACAGCTATTTTAAATTGTAATAAAAATTAACAATATTGCTGTATTACTGTACAATTTTATTGTATTTTAGATCAAATAAATGCAGACTTGGTGGGCATTAGAGACTTTTTTTAAAAAACATTAAAAATGATTACCGACCCCAAACTGATGATCGGTGTAAAGATGTATAGAACAAGTATATAGAAAAATGGGTAGTCAAACCCAAATAAATAAAACATATAGTTGTGAATGTCTTTAGTTGTAGTTTTTGCTAATTATTGTCATTGTAGCCAGGACATTGGTTCCATAATTAGCAGAGTCATTACCAGCAGTGAGTCACAATTCAGATCTGAAGGTCAACATGCTGAGATTACCTGTCTTGATGGTCAATGTTTTAATAGATGACAATTTCTTTTCATACAATTTTCATAAATTGTTCTACTTGCTTGTGCATTCTTTTAGGAATACAATGACGAGAAGACCAACAATGGCATCCACTACAGGTTACAGCTTCTCTACAGCAACGGTGAGACCCATACTGCCCCTGCAAACCCTTTCCATATCCCATCAATAACAAAGACATATTGCAAGGCAGAGCGGGGCCAACTGTTAACGATATGTAACCACAATCATGCAACTTGTCTCATCACATCTGGGAGAGTATTTGAGAGCTCCATCTGTTTACCCTGAGAGGAGTTCATGCTGTTGAACACATTTGCCACCCTTTCACAGTTTACGCTCATGTCTAATGTCATTCCACGCTACTCACCCACACAGACACATTAAACAAGGCCTCATTTGGGCTCTTAGTTCTTAGTAAAGTACACACAGACTGGCTACATTAAGAGTAGGTGCTATGTTACACTTGTCATTATTAATGATTTAAATTGTTTATATATAAGTTGTTTAGAAATTGTTAAATTGTTTATATATAAATATATATGTATACACACACACACACACACACACACACACAACCATTTAAAAGTTTGCCTATGAATTATTTGTAAAAATAAATTATTTAATTAAATTAATAGCAATGATCCAATAAATTGATCAAGTGTGACTGAAGACATTTAGACATTTTACAATGTTAGACATTTTACATATTACAGTATTTTTTAAATATTGATAATGAGCAGCAAATCAGCATGTTAGAATTATTTCTGAAGGATAATGCGACACTGAAGCCTGGAGTAATGATTTTGAATATTCTATATCTATTGAATATTTTATATCTCTTAGGGGGGCAATAGAGGTAATAGAGGGCAATGATGGTAATATTTTCAAGTGAACGCTCGAAATACATTATTTAGGCAACACTTTACAATAATTAACTAACACGTTAATACACTTTAATACATTAACTAATATTAACTAATCAAACCTTATTGTAAAGTATTACAATTATAGCATATATATGTTCACAAAAACACTGTTAAATTAAACAGAAAAGCAAGCAGGTGTGCATGATTTGGCGTTGCAGCCAATATAAATAATGACCTTTCCTTACCTAAATCCTGCGTTTGGACCAGGCTCGGTTGCAGAATCACGTCTGTGCTTCTGAAATTATTATGTTTTTCTATATAGTGTAGTAGTTAGCTATCTCTGTGTCGTACGTGGCCGCTTGTCAAGCATGAAAAACACAAGTTTTATTTAAATTCTGAATATATTATCGTATACAGAATGCAAAGAGTGCTCCCTTTAAATTTATTAAAAACTGTCACTCATTCATCAAGATCTCACAAAGTTCCAAAAATAAACAACCAAACAAAAAAACAATGAACGTGACTACATAATGAAACTTTTTTAATGTCTTTGTTAGAAAGAAGTTACGAGCATGATAGAACTCAGCACTGGACAAAAAACGATGACTGGAGCGGTGAGTGCGTGGATTCCAACCTAAATACCTCTGATTGGCCACTGCGTTTTAGAAACCAACAAACATGTCTGTGATTGGCTACATTGCTCACCTCTGAGAAAATGCATTGTAAAATCATTTGACGCTTTACTTCGTAGACATCCTTAATCGCTAATAACTCCATTCTGCTCTCTGTTGTTCTATTGTCGGTGTTTCTTTGTCTGAATACGGCACTTATCACATGCTGTGTGGTATCGGCGTTTGGTATCGGGGCATTTTAACGAGTACGAGTATGAGTACAAGAGCTCAGTATCGGGCCTAATTACGAAGAAAACAGATCCTAGACCAGGGGTTATGGGCAACTTTTCCATCTAAAAGCAATCAGAAGCAACAGCAGGCAGTTGTATGAGTAAGACTATTATACACGCTAAACTCAAGTCCGACCGTCCCCCTCGGTCCGAAGGGGGGCACAGGGATGTCCGTGTGGGGGCCAAGCCCCCCCGGCCCCCCCTCTGGCGCCAGGCCTGTTTAATGTCTTCTGAATTCATAACTTTGTGTGAGGCAGGACGCCATTAATGAGAGATGTAGAGATATTCAATTCACAAACAAATCATTCTTTTGTGTGGGATTCTTTCAATGAATCAGTTCATCCTGTTCACAAAACCAGACTGATTTGTTCATGAATCTGACTGATGCATTCAATTAGGGTTTGGAACGACATGAGGGTGAATAAATGAAGTGAGCTACTCCTTTAACATACATTTAAATAGTTACAAATACCACCTTGAAAATTTAAAATCAAAATGTAAGTTTTTATAAAGTGTGTCTCAACATGTATGGTATAGGAAGAGTTGGAACCAAAGTCTCAGTACAAGATTGTTCTCTTCTCCTGCTCTAATGATTACAGCTAGTGGTGAATGATTTGTCTGTAGATGTGGATTCTCTGTCATCCACCAGACAGCAGGGCAGGAGAAAAGTGAACTCTCACACTTTAAGATGGGAAAATCATAAATAGTAGAAAAACTCAGAAGCTGAGCCAAGTTTGTTTTTGCTAAGAAGCATTAACGGAATAGCTCAGTCAGCATGACAAGCATAACAGAATGCGCATAAACATACTGTAGGGAAAAGAATAATAAAACAAATTAATTTCCAAGACTTTCCATAAGAAATGGGTCCCTTTATGTAGACTTTTCAAAATAATTGGGCTTTGCGTTTGGGACAGGCTTTCTGTTCTGTTTGCTCAAAGAGCCTTTTAATTTGAACACACTTGATTCTATTAGTATTTGTGTTGAAATATGGCACATTAGATTTTTTTTTATCATGCAACTGAGCAGGATTTTATTATATGCAGAGCATAGGAGAACATTTTGTTTACGAGATGCATGTTTTTGTGTCTAATGTAAATTTATTCCATTTTAAACCTCCAGGTATCAGGACAGAACAGGATCTGTATGTTCGATTAATAGACTCCATGACTAAACAGGTAAGTGCGGTTTGTTTGTTTTTTTCTTTGAAATTATTTACACCTTTATAACTCAAATGAAAAGGCTACTATAGTATGCCTATACTATAAGTATATACATCATTACAAATCTCAACTGCTTGATTGTTATATTGCCATTGTATATTAATATTTTTATATATTTATTTTGTCACAAAATGTAACTATATTACCCAGCTCTTTATATAAAGTTTGATATACAAGTATGTCCAACTTTATCCACATACATATAGTATACTCACATAAAGAGATATGTATACTATATAGTGATATAGCAAATCTCAACTGATTGATTTCTTTATTTTGTCGTAAAATGTAACTATATTATTACCCAGCTCTTTATATGTAGTTGAATATATAGTACTTCCTACTTTACTGCATAGATATATTCACGTAAAGCAATGTATACTATGTAACAAATCTCAACTGCTTGAAAGCTTATATCGTCTCAAAATGTAAACTATATTATCGCCCAGCTCTAATCTGTTAAATGAGACTATAGATTATGAAGATATCATAATAAAAATAAATAAACGAATAAATAAATAATAAATAAATAATAAATACATTTAACTTGACTAAAAGTGCATGTGCTGGACACTGCACACAAATAAAAGTCCCATTAGAGATGCCTCTCATACTCTCAACTCAGTCCTGCACCTGCGTTCTTCATTCCGTCATGAAATGGACCAGATTTCAACCCCCACCCCGGTCTTCGTATGGCTTATCCTTTCCTCAGCCCAGCAGGTCCCACTGTCACTGTGTGTCAGCCTTTCTCAGATCAATATGGCAACCAGTTCCTCGACAAAGCATCAACCCTGGAGACCAATCAATAGGCCTTAATGTAGCTGCAGAGCCGACACACTGGAGACAATAATCCTCCCGACGACAAAAAAGGGCTGTTGTTGTGCGCGCCTGTAAAATCCTTCCCCCCCTACCAGCGCACACAGGCTTTACATATGTGCATCAACAGCAAAGCTGCAAATATCGATAGAGAACAACCCGTTTTTTTCTTCTAATTGAGAATATGAGCGAGAAGGCTCTTAGTTGAGTTAAGCCGCCTCCAATTTGAACGTTTCCCCAAAATTAATTTAGTGAAATAGTTTTGTACTGCTAATCGAAATATTTCTTGTAAGGTGAGATGACTTAATTAAGGTACCAGTAAAGAGCGTGTTTGGAGTTCATGGAAGAGTTGTAACACTATTCCATATCGCTGGAGTCAGACGTGCTTGAAGAACCAGGGTGGGGCCACTACCTTGGCGCCAGCGATGTGAATCAAGAACGATGATATATAAATATCGACCCGATCCACCTCCCGACCCCCACCGATCCCAAATCCCCTCCCCCTTCGACAAAAATGGAGGATGGTGATGAAGAGGAAGATACTTTCATAGGCAGCAGAGAGAAAGATCAATAATGTAGAAGTGGTCGTTATACTAAAAGTATTGTTCCCTAGGGCGTTGGGTCAACCCTGTCTGGCCGACTGACCAGAGTCGGGTAAGATGGAGGATAGTTTAAGGTGGATTGTGTTGTGCGTTCTTTATGTGTGTGTGTTTATGATGGATTCATCTTCACTGGTGATGGGGATGAGGTCTGGTAGGAAGGGGGGTGAGTCCTTTAACTTCCTTGATATGCACCGATCATCCGTCATTCAGGCCAGGCATGACAGCCCGATGACGGATGCCTGGGAGGAGGGCTCTCTTTTGGGGCCTGGCTGGCCATCTGGCTGCTCGGGGTGGATGCTGATGGGGAGAACGGGAAGATTGTTACTCCACATGAGCCCCAGCAGAGTCTGGACCCCCCTCAGATTGCTGCATACGTCCAGCCGCCGTTGACCAGATTTAGCTTTTAGCATATGTTAAAGTTGTCAGCATGCTTCGAACCAAAAACATGACTAATGACCAGGTGTCAGCATCCTGAACATCTTGAGCAATATCTGGTTTCGGGATGAGCTAAAGGAGGAATTTGGTCAAGTCACAAAACAAGAGGATTGAATAAATTGATCAAATGTGACAATAAAGACATTTATAATGTTACAAATGATTTCTATTTCAAATAAATGTTCTCATTATGAATTTTCTCCTCATCAAAGTATTTTGAAACGGTTTCCACAAAAATATTAAGTGGCACTGTTTTCAACTGTTTTCAATATTGATGATAATAAATGTTTCTTGATCACCAAATCAGCATATTAGAATGATTTCTGCAGGATCATGTGACACTGAAGATTGGAGTAATGACTACTGAAAATGTAGCTTTGCCATCACACAAATAAATTACATTTTAAATTATAGTAAAATAGAGAAGTTTTTAGTTTTTAAATTGTAATAATATTTCACAATATAAATGTTTTTACTGTATTTTTAATCAAATAAATGCAGTCTTGGTGAAACTTCTTTCAAAAACATTTACAAATCTTACCAACCCCAAACTTTTGAACAGTATTGTATTTTGAGGTAAACACATTCAAAGCACTACTGGGGCAAGTTGTCACATTGCATTAAATTAACTTTTTTTCCCCAAACAATAATTGTGGAAAGCATGAATTTGTCTCTCTTTCTTCCTTATAGGCAATCCTTTATGAAGGCCAAGACAAAAACCCAGAGATGTGTCGCGTTCTCCTCACCCATGAGATCATGTGCAGGTCAGTTCATATTTACCTCTCATTTTTTATAAGAACAACCTGAGACTTCTATAACAAACACAGCTCTGCTCATATTCGAAGCACTAACATATTGAAGACAACGTAACATGCAGTTTTTGAAGTATCTTTTAATGCCTTATTAATTCCTTTTTTATTATTTAACATGAAAAAATGTATTACGCCTCATATTACGGATCATGATTCAGTATCACTATGTGAGAGAGACTTTAGAAGAACATTAACATATGGTTTGGGAGTTCAGCTCACGGGTGTACCGCAGGGTTGCATAGGTGGGCCTACATGATCCTTCCCGCTCCACTGTGAAGTCCTACAGGGCTTTCCTCATTACATTGACCTTAATGCAGTGTAATTATGGGTTCACAGTGGGCTTGCATGGCTGGAGGCCTGGATAGAGGTGTATTGTCCATGAATTTTTGCCTGATGGCCGTTGGAGGGGGCTGAGGATCTGTAGGGAAGCGGTGCTGGGGGGTCGAGGAAGTTAAGGGGGCTCAGAAGCTGGTGTCTTGGGTAACGGGGGGCTAACTTAGAGTTAATAATGTAGTGAAGGGAAATGATGGGGCTTCGTTGGGCACCCAAGGGCCGGTGGGAGATGCAAATCCTCCAATAGAGTGTAGCAGTGATTATATATTTTTGTAGGCCAGCCCTAAAGTTAGCATCACCCCGGCTCCCTCGACAAAAACCTAATAAGATTTTTCCATTGGCTTTTGGATGATTGCAGAAAATAAGCTCTGTGACCAACAAAAGTTTATGATTCTTACACGTTTTGTTCGTCATGATAATATTCACAATTGGACACAGTTTTTATGAATTTTGAAGGCTAAATACAGTTGCCAAAAGTAAAAAGCCAAACGTAGACTATAAACGAACTACACCACGGTTGCATGACTTCAACATCACAATCATTAAGCTGACAGCTATTTTAGTCTTTATTTAAAACACATTTTCCCTGAAAGTTTGAGTTAGAATAGTTTGCAAGAGTGCAATTATAAACAGTGAGGCTGTAAAAATGGGCTAGTGCGTAGATGAGTTTTCATGTTCGGTTTGATGATGTTTATTGTCTCCAACAACCTCTGTAGTTCCATTTAGCCACTTGTTAGCATCCACCTTTTTCAACACAAGTAAAGTCACAAGGGGTAATACTGGTATAGTGTATGTTGAAGAATAAAACTTGAAAATATCTTGAGCTTGTGTTAACCACAGACCTTATTTCAGGCATTTAACCAAAAACCCATTTAAAAAGCCCACTGACTTTTGAACAATGGACCCGGAAGTACTAAAATGGCAACTCTTTTACGGATTTTGGCTTACAAAAATACGTCATCCCTGAAACACTCTATCTGGCTAGAAGAAGAAAAATGACTACCGATGCACTTCACATCCGATATTTTTTATATATTTAATGCTAATGTTCTTTGCTTTGCTCTTACAGAGATTTGCCAAGAACAGAGACAGTCAATTATTATGTGGAGCCTGTCGAGTTATTAAAGTGTTGATGGGAATTTCAACACATTTTGAATCATTAAGATGGACTTTGCTAATTATGTTCATCACAGAAGTGATTCCATCTGGCTGCCACCAGCGCTACATAAATCTAACAAACGCTTCACCCTATAAAGTGGACATCATCACTTCCAGAAAACTCACCTGTTTACACCACACAGCACTGGGTGCTGGGTACTCTGTGCTATTTTCTCCCTCAAGGAACCGGGCTTTCTCAGAGATGATTTCGATTCAGGTTCCATTTCCATAATGATGGCTCAGTTTGAGTCGGTCATTATGTGATTGAGTGTGATTATTAACTGCCTCCCCTGATGAATGGTGTGTTTCCATTCGCTAATGAGAGCGAGATGAAAGATATTTCCCCTGTCTCTCACTCCCAGGTGATAGAACTCTTTATCAGGGCCCTGACGGAGTCTGCCTCACCTGCAACACCCATCAACAGACTGAAAGCACAGCAGCTGTTCATGGCAAACTTGATGTTCTTGTCCCAGACGTGAGGATGAGTGTCCTATGGTCCTTTTCAGTTTTAATAAATAGTGCTTGTTTTGGAGATCATTTCCTTTGTGTGGTAAATGAGCTTAGCAAACGACTTTGACAGATTATTTGGTATCTCTTGTAAGCAGCGTTACAATATTTCCACGTGAACATCATACTTACAGTCACCAGGAACTTTAAGGAGTGTTGTTTTCAGATTTAGCTGGTTAGCATGGCCCATTTTGCCCCTGCTGGTAGACATTGTAACTACACCATCTGCTAACAGGCATCTCAATTGGAAACCATTCAAAATTAACTTATATTCGGGAGAAATCATTTATATAAAAAATGTATACAAAATTATTATATATACCAGTGTATATTACCAGTGTATGATTATTTTGGAGAGAATTTTTAATTAATTTATATTATTATTATTTATTACAATTTTCCTGTCAGTTGCTTTTGGCATCATATATAAAATAAATAATAGATAGATAAATAAAATAAAATAAATCATAAATAATAGATATATCCATCTATCTATCTATCTATCTATCTATCATTTTATGTTGGTTTTAATTTGGTAATGGGTCAATGGGTTGATTAAATGTACATTTTTACCAAACAAATAACAGTGATTTTTTTATGGGTTGAAAAAAAATTGTCCCTTTAAAAATAATTAAAAATTAAAATAATTACAATTTAATTTAAAATATTTAACTCCGTAATGTGTGCTCTATAATGTACTATAGGAAGTAATTTATCATGGGACAGGACTTGGTCTGCCTTTAACCATTCAAGGTCCTTCCTGCTCATCCCAATGACTTGAAACTGGCACTTCAGAGTCTCCAAATGAGGCATCACGGCGGTTTGTTGGCATGGCGCATCTACAGAATCATGGCGCACGGTGCACAGTGGGCACGGACTGGTCTTTGTCCGCCAGTCTGGATGAGGATGTTGTGTTGGAGAGCTCTGCCATCGGCTCTCACCCTCCAGTCAGGCAGCCTGGTGCATATGATTAGCCCTGGCCGCATCCTCTCTGTGCCTGGCTGGGTAATTACAACACTTGCCCTTTGAAAACAAGCCCTCTATTGACATCCATTCTCTCTGTCCTTCTCTATCTTTTCATGTCTTATCTTACTCCTTCAGCATGTTCCACTTTATCTGATGTTAGTCTTAAGATTCCCCAGGGAAGCTTTGAAGGCTGTTTTTTATATAAGCTCCACTCTGATATTGTGCTCTCATCCGATAAACCCACCTTTCTAGTTTTTGAGTGAATCTACTTCAGGATACCAGAGGTCTGTCTGATGGACTAGTAAGGGCCACGGTAGAGATAGCAAGCTGAGTAGGTAGCTCTTAAAGCATCTGTTCCTCAATCTATGACTAATCAGTAGGAGTGACCAGAGCCGGTGCCTCTGTACAGGAGCACTGCTTGTCCTGTGCTCATTTTAGGGGTTTGAGCTTGGAGGAGCCGCATTTGTTTTCGTGGTTCTGGCCCTTCATCATTAGCCGAGCCAGGGCTAGCCTGCTCAGACCCTGGAGGGAATGCCATTAAGGCCACATTATGGACGCTCCGCCAAGGTTTGTTTTTGCGAACGGGGGCCCGGGACTCCCTCCGGACCTGGCTGTGCTCCTGGGGTCCAGTTTGTTTATAACACTTCTTTCGCAGTTTGAGGAGGTTGTCACCACAGCCTCACCATTGGGTTTCCAATGCTAATTGGTCTCCTGGAAGTTTGCTAATGGTTCCAAGTAGTGGGGGAATAAATTATAGTGGCGCGCTCTATGGCAACAGTCACACACACAAAGAAAAGGAAAACAACGAATGGTTCTTGTTTTTTCAGGTTCTTAAAGATCAAACAATGTGATAAATGATTCATAAAGTCAGATCGTTTTGCATTCAGTGGCTCTAAGTGAGGATTATTTGTCAAATGGCAATCTAATGCATGACAGCATGAAGCAAGTAGGATGAATATATCAGGAGTCTTAGTGGTCGGAAAAATCGATACAATATGATTTGAAGTTATTGCTTAGCTAATCTTAGTCGAGGGTAATGATTTTTTTGTTTCGGCATCTACTTCATCATTTCATCAAACTGTGTAGAGAAAAATGGAACAGATACTGCAACTCAGTGTCTCCCGCTCTGCTATTCATGAGCCACACTGCTTCATGATTAATTTCGATTATGCTTAGTCATTATTCATAAAAATACCTTTTTTTCTCTTTAAATTATATTATATTAAAGGAATATAAATTGAATATGTATTTAAATATTTTTATTTAAATATATTGTATTATAATGTTTACATGTAATAATATAGTATGTACTAGAATTATTTAGTATATTGATAGTCCAAAATTCTTAGGGGTATCCGTGTCTCTTGCTGTGAGAACTCAATCCTGCAGGAAACACTACTGCAAAAATATTTCTCTTCTGACTGATGATCTCAAACTGATGAGATTAAACTTAATTGGAACCATTTTCACAAAGCAGGCGGCACCAGTGGTCGCACCAGTTTGGTTGGCAAGGGGTGAATGGGCTAGGCGGGATGTATTTAGAGGAACCACATGCCACCAGATGAGATGCCAGCCTGGGGCGAGGGCATGGGCAAGGGCAGAGGTGATGACAGTGTTGGAGAGGAGCATTTGGGAGAGAGCCGCTGCACCAGGACTTCTCTGGGTGCTGTCCAAACTGTCAGAGGCTGGCTGAGTGACCTTGGCGGGGGCCCAGCCCAGCTGGAGCACAGGGCGAGAGGAGAAAGAGGGCGACCTGTCAGGCAGCCACCAGCTTGAGAAAGACTTGCCGGTCACCACATAGCTCCATCCCTATCTCTAAAAGAACACAGCAGAGCTTTTCTTCTAAGCATGAAAGCAAATCTTAGAACTCTTTTTTTGTACACTCATACATAAATCTGTGGTAATTGGGCATTTTTTTGTTGTCCTTTTTCTTTGGTTCCAATTCAAGTCACTATCAAATTCTGTATTTATAAAATCTAACTGAACATCAAGCTGCTTGACTAAAGATACAGTCAAATACTGTGTTGCTCTCTAAAACAATAGTAAACATAAATTAATATTATATATATATATATATATATATATATAAGAGGTAGCAGTTGCCAATATCAAACCCAAAAACATTCCAATATCGATCCAACCCTATTAGATAGACATGTAACTTATGTCTTTTATTCATTTCAGCCGGTGTTGTGACAAGAAGAGCTGCGGGAACCGAAACGAGACGCCATCTGATCCTGTCATCATCGACAGGTAAGAGCATCTTCTATCTTCCTCTTGCCCTCCAAAATGGAAAGACATCTGCATCTACAGGCATCTGGATATTTTATTAATGTGCATTTTGGGGATCAAATCCCACAACAGGACATAATCAGCCTTGCCGCCAAGTGAGCGAAAGACAGTGTGTGTAGACTTGCTCCTCTTGACAAATGCAGCTCTCACAGCAATCACATTTTGAATTCTGAAACATTTAGAGATATTGAATATATTGCATAATTCCCATCAATTTAGCTTTTTCTCATGGGTTAATGCTACATGTTTTTAGTTTTAGGATTGCTAACTGCTTATTCTGTTCTCAATACCGTCTCTCAAACTCTTTACCCTGTTGACTGGACTTCTACACGCTAAAAGCGTCTGTAGGGAGGTTTTGTAATGACTGAAATGAAGTGGATGTGATTGTGTGAGAGAGTGTGCACTTCCAAACAGGACAGCAGTGAGAGTGTCCTCTTAGGGCACAGGGGTCATTACCAAATCCATGTTGGCTCGTTAGACTGGCCTTGGAGCGTATCCAGCGGACAGAAGTGAAGGGAGCCGGAAATCAGTGACCCACCCTCTTTCTCCACACACACACACACACTTACAAAAGCGTGTACGCACAACCACACACTAAATCTTCTCACCTCTAGCTGCCATGGAGTGCATCTGATTGGTGTAAGGTCCGAACCTGCAGAGATGATGTCACCTTTTCATGCTCACGGTGTCGTTTATGGAATGTACCATTATTTAGCCGCTCAGTAAATGACAAAACCCTGCAGCCATTATAGCAGCCGCACCAGCAAACAAACTACCAATAATGCCAATTTACTAACAACCAACGGGGCGAGAGAACCATCAAAGGCGCGACAAAATACGACAAAAGTGTGCACGAGAGCGTTTGAATTTTTCATCTCTCTACAATGAGGCTGATATTGCCGTCTAAAATGTTTCCTCTGGGAGTAGTCGGAATGAATGGCGCTACGTGGGGGCTGAATCGCTGATGTCTAGCGTGTGTGTGCCAGCCACTTCCGAACTCCTCATTACGCTGACCAAAACCCATTCTAAAGTGTTTACGGATGACAGCAGATGCATGTGATTTAAGACCGACCGGCCCATACGACTGCATTTTAGCGCCCTATTAAGATGGGCAGTATTTATAGGAGCGCCGCCCTGAGCTCCTTAAACTAACAGATAAATCAGTTCGGTGCGAGGGACGGCTGCCGGTCCACCATGCAAATCAGCTGTAGCGCCCGTCACTGTAAAAGGCTTAATGACGGCCATTCATCCTGCCCTCCACAGTCTCTACCTTTGTTTCAAGCACAGATCTGATCTGTAAATCAAGACCTGCTGCGCATGGCTGTGTGGCCCCATGCATCACAAATAAGAGCCCTCGCACGCACACGTGCACGCTTGCACGCTTGCATTAAAACAACCAGACCTGGTGGCGTTGGAAAGAAACATTTTTCACGCCTGCCTCTCCGTTAGTTTGGTCTCATCAGTTTTGCCCCATTGATCGTGATGTTTACCGCTAATGGGGACGATAAACAACAACAAACAAAGAGCTTCACTTGATTCTTTTTGATTTCGGCCCATTATTATCTGTCATGGGAAATAAGGCAATTACGGTGACACAGTCACTTCCTGTCCTGTTCCAGCTTCGTAAATGTCTATTCTCGAGTCCACTTAGTTAGGGGTTAAGTATGGGTCAGAAAGGTCAGGGGTCGTATCTCATGACCCCTTTACTTACACAAACTGGGAAGCATTACATGCATTTGCAGATCAAGAAGTGCTCAGGCAAGAGTAAAGTGAAATATTGCTGTGCGAGCTTTAAAACAGGTGTTAGTACAAGCTCATATTGCAATTAGATCGTCCAGAGAGTTCTCTTAGTTGGGCAATAAATTGTGCAGTGCTGTCAGTGATTATAGCAGGATGGGGGGAGTTTGGTCTAATTACCTCCTTTTGCCTCCCACCCATCCAGCCTCAAGCATGATCGTCATAATTTGCTTCTATGCTTTTCATTTTGAGTCATGCACAAGGAGTGAAGCATTGAAATGAGACCATAGATAAGGGTTAACATCCATTTGCATGTGACCTTCCTGACCTTTGCTCCATGTCTGTGTTCACAAAGTGTCTCTCCTCTTGTGTCTTTATCAGGAAGGCATGTTTTCATGAAGGTCCTGTATGGCACAGATCAGTAGATGTGTGAAAGAGAAGATAAAGACTTCTTGAGACGTGCGTTTTAAAGGGGTCATATGATGTTGCTAAAAATAACATTATTTTGTGTATTTGCTGTAATGAAATGTGTTTATGCGGTTTATTTTCCACATACTGTACATTATTGTTTCTCCTTTATGCCGCGCCTTTCTGAAACGCGTCGATTTTTACAAAGCTCAACGGTCTGAAAAGCGAGGTGTGCTCTGATTGGCCAGCTATCCAGTGCGTTGTGATTGGCCGAATACCTCAAGCGTGTGATGTAATATTGTTTTATGTGCAGTGAGGCCCAACGGTCTGGGACAACATTGTAAATCTTGGAGTAAAAAATAATTTTAAAATAAATAAACAATGTATTGGGTTTTAATTTTAAGGGTAATAATGATAATTTTTGACATTGAACATATTAACTCTTTTGTACAAGTCAATTTATTTTACAATTTAATGTTTTACACAAATTGTTAAACTGATAATATGATTTGTAATAAAAAAGGTAAAAAAAAGTTTTTACATTTTACTATATATATATATACACACACACACACATATATATATATATATATATATATAATATGTGTGTATGTTTGCGTTAAGTGTATGTTTTCTTATGCAGTGAGGCCCAAAAGTCTGAGACCACACTGAATATCTGGGAGTAAAAATACATTTTAAAAGAAATAAACAATAAAATAAATTCAAGGTTAATAATAAAATATTTGTTATACATTTATTTTTTGAAAGCATTTTATTTACACCTTTTTATAAATCTGTACATTTTTAAATATATTTCTATAAATAAAAATGCTGATAGTACAGAATAGAAGCTTTTTTACTAACGGTCCTTCCCTTTGCGTGATTATTTATATGTGTGCTTATGTCAGAACTTAATGTCACAATTCGCTGGAGCACTGGCACAAGGAAACGAGGAGATTTCACAGAACGAGAGTCTTTTAATGATCCAAATGGGAGACACAGAGCACAAGGATGACGTTCACAACAAGACCCGACAAGGAAACATGAGGCAGACTACACATTTATACTAAACTTAACGAGGGACAGACAGGTGCGGGGAATCAACTAATAATGAGACAACGAGAACAGGAACACGACCAAATAAGGGAACACAGAAACAGAAACAGGGGCAAAACAGGTCCATAATCCTGACATATCGTCAGGAATGGGTGGGAACTAAGGAGGCGGCTCAGGAGGAGGACGGACACCCGGGAGGGGGCTGGCAGACAGAGACCAGGGAGGCGACGAAGGAGGGAGGAGCCAGGGAGGAGACAGGAGGGGCCCGGAGCAGGAGGAGCACAGCAGGACCCAGGCCACAGCCATAACCACGGCCAATGGTGGAGCCGAAGGAGGGAGGAGCCATGGAGGAGGAATGGCCGCCGACTCCAGGGGGCTGACCAACGGCAGAGAGGGAGCTAGGAGCCATGGTGGAGCCGACGGGTCAACGGGCCGAGGTGGAGTCCGGAGCCCAGAGGCTGGAGGCGGAGTCAAGGGATACTCCGACCATGGCGACGCTGGAGGATGGCAGTCCAGCGGAGCTCGCACCGCACAGATGGTGGGCTGAGGGCGAGCAGAGGGGCTGCCAGAAGACGGCGGAGGAGGAAGCAGGAGCGGGTGGGAGGGCGGTCATTTGTGAGCCTCCGGGCTTTCAGTTCAGAACTCAGGAACGGGAGCCCTCTCCTCTTCGGTGTGGCACAGTTGCCGCGCCATACACAGCTCACCCTCAGCCACGGTGCAGGGGGTGGAGCTCCTCTCCGCGCTCACACCGCCCGCAGCTTTCTCCCTCGTGGCGGGCGCTGTTGCCGGCTCCCCCTCAGCCACGGTGCAGGGGGTGGAGCTCCTCTCCGCGCTCACACCGCCCGCAGCTTTCTCCCTCGTGGCGGGCGTTGTTGCCGGCTCACACACCTTGACTGACGTCATCAGCAGCTCTGGCTCCGTGGCAATCCTCAGCTCTGTCGCTTCGTGCGGCGATGGCTTGTCAGTCGCACTGGCGGAGTGGCACTCCACTCCACAAAGGCGGCAAAATTCGCTCGAGGACCATCTTCGAATGACAGCGCTCTGCACGTGATGTTTAAACTGGCGTCGTAGAACACACAGAGCGCGTCTTCTGGGTAGCTGGTTAGAGCAGCGAGGACCAGGAACGGTCTAGTATGGCCCTCGAGCAATCTCTCTCCCTGCTCCAGCAGGAGGAGGAGGTACTCTGGACGGGAGAGGGGATCCATGGAAAACACAACGGAAACAAAACACTGAGGGAAAAAAAGCGGAAACAAAAACGGAGTGTAGACACACTGAGGCAACTGTTTCGGTCGGGTCTTCTGTCACAATTCGCTGGAGCATGGGCACAAGGAAACGAGGAGACGTGGAGATTTCACAGAACAAGAGTCTTTTCATGATCCAAATGGGAGACACAGAGCACAAGGATGACGTTCACAACAAGACCCGACAAGGAAACATGAGGCAGACTACACATTTATACTAAACTTAACGAGGGACAGACAGGTGCGGGGAATCAACTAATAATGAGACAACGAGAACAGGAACATGACCAAATAAGGGAACACTGAAACAGAAACAGGGGCAAAACAGGTCCATAATCCTGAACACTTAACTCTATAGTTGACTGTTTGTATAGGATTACGTCTACATATATATACAAATGTGCATGAGTGCTACTCAATCTTAACCCTTTGTTTGACTGTTTGTATGCGTTAGAGCTGTGTGTGGTTGGTTGTACATATATGTGCATGTCTATGTCAGAGCTTAACCCAGTGGGGGTGGCTGCTGGTTTTTGGTTATCAGCCTCTCTGGACTCTTCCCAGCAATCGCGTTCTATTGATCGAGCTGCGTGCCCATCGGTGCCGGCCAGATTAAGAGTATAGATTTGCAATAAAAGAAGGACATTGCTGGATAGCCTGGGTAAAATTGAAAAAAATGATGAGCTCTTGGAAGTGGAGATGAGTCAGAGGCAGAAGAAGAAGGGTGTTAAAGAGGCAGATTTGATGTAAGTGTGTGTTAGAGACACATTACAGACGGATACTGTACATGTATGATATTATACACTCAGGACTGGGAAGTCTTTAATGTCCTTTAATGTGGAATATCAAGGGGAGTGATTAATCATTGATTAATCATTTTTAGAGTAATAATTTGGAGTCACTTTTAGCCATCACAAAAGCCGTGGCCACCACTGATGAAAGCTTGGCCACCCCACTCAAAACTGCAGTTTTTGTCCCTTTTTTTCTTGACAAGAAATTCATTTATTAAGATGTGGAACCGCCGTATCTCTTTATGACCACATCAAACGGGAGAATTTTCAGACGCGCACTGACGGTAGCCATTGACTTCCATAGTATTTTGTGTGTGTGCGTGTGTGTTTTATGTGTGAAATATGAATGGTGGCCCGTTTGGCTGGTTCAATAATTCAGTATATCCTGTCCCTCACAGGGGGACCCGTCTTGCCCCCCATTCCATTCTCATACACACTTATGTGGAATAGAGAATAAGAAACAAGAGTATGAAAAGAACGCTAGAAAGAGAGAGCAATTTTTGAGCATTCTGCTGTGGCACGGCTGTAGCCCTGGTGGTGGCACTCTGATAAAAACAGTGACAGATGCAGGTGAAATGAGGCCAGTCGCCATGACGATGTGAAGCGTAAAGTTCCCATAGCAATTTTAGAATGGTCATCTCTCATTAACCCTGAATCTATTGAGCCATTTTTACCCAAAGCAGCCCCATCAACTGTAGAAGTGATTGCAAACACAACCATTACAGCGCTTTTAGCCTACACTCTAAAAAGGATATTGTGTTTTTCTGCTTTTTTTCATATAGTGAAAGTAGAGAGATGACAGGAAATGATGGGAGAATGGGATAATGAAGTGTTGCGGGCCTAATTCAAACCCATACCACCCACAGAAGCACCACAGCTCAGTGTGTCTTGGGCAACGACTCTGATACATATCATATCTGACAATTTCAGCACTAATCTCGCAGCCACAACCTAATGCAAACGTGCTTTTATCTTAATCGTAACACGATGATGACCTTGAGTGGCCAACTGAGAGGATTGAAGGGAAATACGTCAGTCGCTGTTTGTGCTGTAGACCTCTCCTCTTTCATGTAGGCTATCTGTTTCAACTCTAGCTACACCAGCTACACAGCCAGGCCTGCAAATAGAAAGCCACACAACCACAAGCACCTTCCCTCTCCGCTCTGTTGTTACAGTCTCACCCTCTGCCGCACAGAAGCCTCCAACAGAAGGTTAACTCACTGTAACTTATCTGGAGCACCAACATCCTAATGGACTTGGATGTTTACTATCTTATTGTTGCAGTATCATCCATGTGTGCCACATATGAAGGCTTTCCCTTTAAAGCTGCAGAATTGTTAGTTTGTTCAATCCAAATGCATCCTGCACATAGATCCATGCTGATCATGACCTGTATGGGGCAACATGAAATTAACTGGTTTAAATCAAGTTAAAATAATAATAATAATAATAATAATATTTAAATATACTCTGTGTGTGTTTGTGTGTGTATGTGCATATATATATATATAGAGAGAGAGAGAGAGAGAGAGAGAAAGAGAGAGAGAGAGAATATACAGAATTTATTTATTTATTTAGTATCCAAATATATGTTTTTCTTTTTTGTTGCATTTTTTCATAAAATGTCTCATATAATATTTTTTTCACACACATTTTTTTTTTAGCAATTATGCAAGTTTTTGCTAAATCTTTGCTCACTGATTTAATTAATTAATTTAAAATATATATATTTTTTATTTTTTAAGTTTTAATTTTCTTTCTTTTTTTTTTTTGACTGAATAAGGGGTGTAAAAATTATCTGAAAAGTTGGGGAACACATTATAAACCATATCGTCCTGGCTAATACATGGATCATGAATATTAATTAGATTGTTTAACAACCACTCAGCAGTTCTTAATGATTTGCTGAAAGGTACAGTAAGTGTTTTAAAAGTACTTTTAACACACAGCATCTTAAAAATGTGGCTATCATGGCTTAAGCCAGTGCCTGAAAAAGCCTTGACAAATTCCTCCTCCTTACTTATAAAGTTGTCATTTTGTGCATCCAGCTACAATTTTTTCCTCACTCCAGGGTCACCTGAAATTTCAATGTGCCTTGTTGTGGTGAAACATACATATTTTGTTTCTTCTTTGCTGCTAACATTTTTTGTACATTCAAAGAGCTTTGTGCAAAAGGTCTGCACTTTTATTCACTTAAAAACAGATGAAGCAGTCGGTGAGGCTGGCAGGAGTTATAGCAGAGCGAGAGGCATCTGTAGTGCCTGTTTACTGCTCTCTATGGGGAAAGTGTTGTGTTTGCATCCAGAGCCTGAGGTGAGATGTGTCTGGGAGCCTGTGGGGCCGAGAACATTAGGCCCAGGCTTAGTCACAGCCTGCAGAACGGCCCCGGGCCCTGCAGGGATGGATGTGCTCCTGAGGGCCCACTCTGATGAAGAAAGAGAAGCAGAAAGGCAGGAATAGAAGGAGGAAGAACTCAAACAAAACAACAATTACGCATCTGTCAGTTCT
The DNA here is from genome assembly GCF_001515625.1 of Sinocyclocheilus rhinocerous. Classification (NCBI taxonomy): domain Eukaryota; kingdom Metazoa; phylum Chordata; class Actinopteri; order Cypriniformes; family Cyprinidae; genus Sinocyclocheilus; species Sinocyclocheilus rhinocerous. The sequence continues at coordinate 1,694,913 of NW_015638565.1, forward strand.
TACACCATTATGCGGGGTTTCGTGCAGCTTCTTTAGGGATGCTGTTAGATGCTCGGAGCGAGATTCTCCAAACAGCCAGGTGAGCATCGCCTCCTTCCACTGAATGGCAGAGCGTGTTTGGGGTCATGGGAATCTGATCGCCCCCCTCCAGCAAGCGTGGAAGTGTTGCAGCTAAATCCACCCCTCCAGTGCCTGTCACTAATGCTAGCATTATCCCTTGCTACCCCTCTGTGAGGGAAAAGCTATCGATCGCGTCTTCCTTATCCCTCTGTCGACATATCGCTGCCCTCCTGCGGGTCTCAAAGAAAGAGCGCTGGGTGCTGTGTAATCTGGGAAAGTAAACACAGTCAGGGGCCCTCTTAGCCACGCCCCAGTATTGACTAAGATCATGTTGACTTGTCTGGGATATTGTGAACGGGGCCTGAACTCAGAGTCTAACCCATATTCTGATGCCAGAGGGGTACTGTAAATGATTTTAGACTAAAATCTCATAATTATGCTTTGTATTTTGCCTAAAACTGCCCCATAACTGTGGTAAAATCACTGTAATGATTCATATAACATCTCTAGCTACAAATAGTAGATAAAATGTGAAAGTTTTAATATCCAATATGTCCAGCCTGCTTTCTATATACTGTCTAAAAAAATTACCCAGATTTATTTTGCATTATTTTTATTTAGCTTTTTTGTTCTCATTGAATGTCCAGATATTTGACTTGTCCAGTGTCTTAAGCAAAAAAAAAAAAAAAAAGATACAATTTGTAAATTTCAATATCTAACACATCCAGCTAATGTTCTATGTTCTCTCGGATAGCTTTACCCAAATTTTTGTTGTAGGTTTTTCTCATAGAATGTCATTTTTATTTTTCCAATTAATTTTTTATGCATTTTGTTCTCTTTAAAATTAAAAATAAAAATCTTTCTAAAAAATACTAATATATAGAAGATGCACATGTGTCATCCACACACGATCATGGTAGCAAACTTATCACTAAAATAATGCAAGGAACATTAATTTAACAACATAAGATGCAACAAATCCCTAATTTGCATAACTGATAAAAATAAAAAAACTCCGAAGGAACATAATTATTTAAATAAAAAATATCAAATGTGAAGTGTTACACAGGAAATTTTGTTAAATTTGAAACTTTTGGAAATTAACTGTAAATTAACACAATTACATGAAATGCCATTAGATTTATTTTAGCTTTTACCGTAGGGAAGCTGTTAACCAATTAACAGGTTTTTACCATAGCATTTTTAGTCTTTTACTGTTAAAATTATGATTTTTTTTTTTACAAATTCTAGCAACAAATAATTGATCAAATTTGTAAATTTCAATATCCAATACGTCCACCCCACTTTCTATCTACTCTCTGATAACTTTACCCCCCTCTTACCTTAGTTACACGAACGTCTGTCCAATTAAAAACAGTCCTAACGAGGCCCTGCTGTTTTGCATCAGAGGGTATGGTGCCATGCTTCATTAAGGTGTCTCTATCCATGGTGCTGATTCTGGCTAGCAGATGTGAAGGGGGTTTGCATGCTCTTCCTTAAGCTGCTGAAAGGGTAGAGCAGTCCTGTCGCCCCATGGAGATCCAGATCAGCATGGGGCTCTGTGCAGGTCATGGTCCGGTCAAACTGCAGATGTTCTCGAGAGGTGCTCACATATAAGGGTTTTGAATACAGAATGCCTGTGCGGTTAAACATATCAAATTTAGTATTGACTTAAATCTAAATCATAGTATATATTCTGCCTTTCTTTTAGGGTCTTGTCATTTTAGTAAGCATTTTAGTTTTATGTCATTTATGTCACCAGATGCAACTTTTTTATTTATTTATTTTTTGTCCACATTTAAAGTGACCTCCTCCCCCCCCC
>NW_015638565.1:1696863-1719350 GCF_001515625.1 Sinocyclocheilus rhinocerous
GTTGAATATTTGAGTATATTGAGCATTTTTTCCCTCATTCAATATTCAAGTATTCTCTCTCTCTCTCTCATTTTCTTTTCTTTTCATTTAGTATTTGCTTTTTTTTTCTCTGTATTTTTTTTTTCTTGCATTTTTGTTCTTAGTGAATAACTGGATATTTTGTTCATAATATCCTGATACTTTTTTTGACATTATTTTTCTCTTTTTTTCTGCATTTTTTGTCATTATATATCTGAATATTTTTTACATTTTCATAGAACATAGAGTTTCACTCTGAAACGTCACATTGTGGAAATAAAATGTCTTGTAAACTCAGTTTAATGCTAATATAGAACTGTGTGGAGTGGGATTTTAGTCTATTGGGAATATACTGTAACCTAACCAGAACATTGGGACAAAAATAGAAACCAATGGACCGACAGAACATATTATCACTTCTTGTTAGGACAAAAGCCTCAGTTAACGTTAATGGGATTCACTATTTATTGCTTTTTGTTTTGTCAGGTTCTCTATGATTAGGAAACAGTGTTATGCAGTTGAACACAATAAACATACAGTAAACAGTAACAAAAGAAGAAGAAAGGTCATTCCACCTCTAGAGTTCCCAACTGGATCAGGGAGTGATTTGTGAGCTGAACTCTGCAGATCCAAATCTAGTCAACCTCACCTCTGAAATCCCACACAGCTGAACAGCAGGAAAACACAGTGGTATAGAATGTCCTTGATGTGGTTTTGAATGAGTGCGATTTATCCTCTACCACTCCATCTATGCTTTCTTTTTTTTCCCTCCCTACGTCCTCTGGGTCTCTCACTGTCTCAGGGTGCAATCTGGCCTCGACATGCCCAGACCAGCATATAAGCGGAGAAAGAAACGGAGACCAAGAAAGAGGGGTGTGGAGGACAGAAGTGATGGTGTGGATGAGGGTAGAGGTGGGGTGGAGGGCAAACGAGAGAGAAAGGCTGGGGCTGGATGGAGGCAGGTGGAGAAATGGAAACGGAATCGGAATGGAAGAGGGGGAGGGATGGAGGCCAGAGGAGATTGGAGAGAGAAAGAGGAGCAGATTAAGAGGGTATTGATTTCTATATAAAGATCCATAAATCTGATGTGGATGACCATGGCAGCGTAGTAGCCAGCCACAGGAGTCTGCTTTAGGGACTGACTGTTACATAATCACAAACATACAGACAAACACATACAGATCCTCCCACTGAGATGTTATATTGTTTCAATGAACTGCTAGGTTGACTTGTATTGTTATTCAAAACATACATTTTCTCATATCGTTTAAAATCAGCCAACTACAATGAAATTACAAAACAAAAACATAGTTTCAGTATCATTCGAACGTTTGGGGTCAGTAAGACTTTTTTTAATGTTTTTGAAATAAGTTTTTTTGCTCACCAAAGCTGCATTTATTTGATGAAAAATACAGTAAAAACAGTGATATTGTGAAATATTAATACAATTTAAATATATTTTAAAATGTCAATTATTTCTGTGATGGCAAAGCTGAATTTATCAGCCATTACTCCAGTCTTCAGTGTCACATGATCATTCAGAAATCATTCTAATATGCTGATTTGGTGCTTTCTTATTTTCAATTTTGACAACATTGCTTAATATTTTTTGTGAAAAGATTTTTTTTAAAGATTCTTTGATGAATAGAAAGTTCAAAATAATTTTTTTGGAATATAAATCTTTTGTAACAATTCAAAACTCTTTACTGTCACTTTTAATCAATTGCATCTTTGCTAAATAAAAGTGTTAAATAAAAAATAATTGAAAAAAAATAAAAAAAATAATTATGAATTAAAAAACTCTTACTGACCCCAAACTTTTTAACAGTGGTGTATTCAATATTTTATAGACAACAATTTACATCATTTAATCAGTGAATGATTCATGGTCTTGAAACTGGTGTTGTAAGCATTTACAAGGCATTGCTATGCAGTTACTAGGGTGTTTTGGGTGGTTGCTTACTAGAGCGCACCTCTGAGTCTCTAAATATTGCTCTAAATCTATGAGATTTTTTTTTAGTACGCCATATGAAAACCGTAAATCTAAATGCTTAGAAAAGTAATAGCACACCCATCCTCAAAAAACAAAACAAAACAAAAAAGCCACACATCATTTGAAGTGTTTGTAGCACAACCAGTACATGTATTACTTGGTTAGAAGTGTGATAAATCACAAACCCTAAGTATGAGCAATTGTAATAGTGGTGTTTGCCTTAAGTGCCTTAGTAAACACCACTAATCCACCATTACATAGAGAGCTTTTCCCAGTGCAGGAATTGCTTGTGATGAAGCCTGGCTTATGTCTGAGTTGTGGCGGTGTAGTTGATTGTGTTGGTGTTTGTCTGGGTCGGCCTTTGTTGTGTTATGTGCAGCTGACATAGATCTCTAGAGCCAGAGGATCATGTATATTTGATGCTTTGTTGTTGTTAGTAAGACCCCATAGTTTAAACCTTACACACATGTACAGTATGTATGTGCACATAGTCACAAATGCACCTACTTACATTTATAGTATTATATACAGACATTCTTGCATAGGCATGTCAATTCTCATTCATACTCACTCACAACTCTGTGCACACACTCGTTTGCCCACCTGAAGCTATATACACCTCTTGTTAGAATTTTATCGGCCCCGTAAAAACACACAATCTCTCGCTTTCCAAACGAATACTGCCTCTACACGCAATTATACACACACTTTCTCTGTCTGTCTTTCTTACACACACACACACACACACACACACACACACACACACACGCCGTTTCACACGCCGTTTCTATATTTCTCAGTCTCTCCAACAAACACATGCATGCACACACACACTCTCACACAAAACACAACACAAATCAATACCAATTTATAATTCAGGATTGCTGGAGTTTGAGTTTTAGGGCAGGCCAGCATCCAGCCTTCATAAATATTACAGTGTTATTGACTGGATCCGAATGAATTGGAGTTTTTTTTTCTTTCTCTCTCCCTCTCTCCTCTCTCCTTGCCCCTTTTCTTGTTTCAGGGTGCCGAGCAATAAAGCTTGCTTTTATTTATTCCCTTTGAGTTGGAGATGAGAGGCCTAACTGGACAACAAATTTGATCCCAGGAATGAAATAAAGTGGCTAATGGTGGGCAGAAGTGGATGCCCCCCCAAATTTGTGGACAGTAATGTAGCATGTGCTGGGATTGGGATAAGTGGGGCGATTTGTCTGAGCCGTGTCCCCTCTGGTAGCCAGAACCGGGTGCACTTTCACATGGATTTATGCCCTAAGTAAAAACACATTGTCTTGTAATACATTGATCACTCGGACCGGAGCCAGGGGTGCAGTCTCGACTGCCAGAATGGAGCGAGTCAGTGGCCAGTCAGATTGTTTTTTGATAACTTATACTTTGTAAAACAAATTTTTAATAAAATCATAGTTCCACAACATTTTTAACCACTTTGAATGTAATTTATGATAAAGAAAACTGATTTTTTTTTAGAACTAACATTTTAGAAATTACAGAAATGATTGTGACAAGGATACAAATATTGTTATACCATAATGATAAAAACAATGTTTACAGTAAAGTTTTACTTTAAAGTCTGATTGGACAAGCCATGTTCGAAGGTCATGTAAAAGAGTATCATAATAAAATCAAACCATAAATGTCCTACAGTTATGCTAATGAGTTATACTGGTGGACAAATGTATTTAGAATTGTACTATTAATGCATGTCTTTTATTCATTCATGTTGTCAATATCTGAAAGCAATAAGCCACTTGAGGTTGTATGTCACAGTGAATTTACCATAATGAAATATATAAAAAAATATTTATATATTTAATATTAATACTGCACAACATTAATATTTTACAGCATTTTAATTGTAATAATTAAATATGTCAATATTTTACAGATTTTTACTATTAGTGATTCTTGGCCATAAAACGTCAATGTTGCTAGGGTGTTGTAAGGATTTGCAAAGGTATTGCTATGTGGTTGCTAAGGTGTTTTGAGAGCTTTTTAGGGGGTTGCTGTGTGGTTACTAGGCTTTTCTGGGTGGTTGCTACTTACTTGAGCATACCTCTAAATCTCTAGATATAGCTCCCTTCTTCAATGTAAGACTGAGACTTTTTGCATGCTTTTATATAGACTGCCAGATGAAATATTCTGTATGATTAGGTGGTTAGGTACAAAAAAAGGCTTGTTATATACACTTGTAACTTTTTGCTTTATTGTAATTCTTATAATTGCAGGTACTACTTCTACTATAAATAATAATAAATCATTTTTAATGACAATCTGAAGTGAATTTTGATGAAAAAAATAATCTTCTCCAGTGGAGTGTCTCCAGCAGTCATTTTCAACAGTTGGGGGGTACAGAGCAGTCAGGCCCATAAAGGTGAATAGACTGAGTGTGTGAGTGTGTGGAGAAGATGATGTTTAACCCTCTTCTGCTTGTGTTCCCTGGCATGTTGTATCCAGACACAGTGTGAGGCGCTCAACTTGTCCAACATACACGGAAAGAGCTGGTTGGTTAAGTCCGGTGAAAACGCACACACACACATATATACGCTTCAGTTTTCCCTGACCTAAACCCTCCACCCACCCCCACCTCGCATCTCCTGGGGAGTCTCGGCCGATGAAAGAAAATCAATCATGTCATAAAACAGGGGAGAAAAGAAAAAAAGAAAAACCTCTGCAAGTAAAACCACCAGCAGCTATAAACTTTCCTGATAAAACCCCAGCGCCACATTACACACACAGTTCAAATAAAGCACACACAAATTTAAGTCAGTGTGACATGCTGTTTGCAGCCCAATTTACTTCTGTAATTTGATCGATTTCAGAGAAAAAAATTAGGGCAGGAAATTTCTCTCGTGTGAATTAATTGGATGGTGAAAAGTGGATGTTAAAAGACAAGCAAATTTGAAAATTTTGATTAGTGATTATAAAGTCTATTTTTTGTTCTTCAAAATAACGTGCACTGATGGATAGTTCTCAATAATAATAATTAATTTATTTAAATAAATAGGGAAATACATATTTTTTTCCATATATTGTATGTAAAATGTTTTTGATATATTATAGAAACATTTTGATAATTGTATTACAATTATTTAATGTGTTTTTTTTTGTTTTTTTTGCCATTTTGAAGCTTACACAGGTTTGAAACAACATGCGTAAATGATGAATTAAAATTTTTGGATGAGCTTTCTGCTTAAGGCTTGTGCACTTTCATACAAAACTTACAGATTTACATATTCTTACTTGCACGCATTCAGATGCATGCAGCTTCCACAGGCACACACGCTCTCACACTAGACCAGAAGCCAGGTAGCAGGGCTAGTGGCTCCAGAGAGAGGGGGATTTAGGTTTGCTCGTTCTCTTCTAGCAGTCAATACCGAGCTCATCAACTGGCCCATTTTAATCCCTTAATCAACCACAGCGACTGACGCTTAATTGGGCCAAGATTCCAGTAAAGATCCCTTCCTACACCTCTGATCCTATCAACACTTTACATAAGGGCCACCGCTCACCCCTCACGCATCTTAACTGTGCCGCGGATTCTACCGGTAAGACCTAGTCTGCTGAGAATAAGAGTTTCTCGATCAGGGCTTTACCGTCTGTGATTGACTGGACTTTCAGACATCGCTGCAATACTAACAAGCTTACTAAGAGAGCTCCACACGAGTTAAGCTAGACCTTAGAGACATATAAGCCAGGCTTGGTAAATGTACCTGCTGTTTTGTATCCCTCATTTAAGCGCAGGTTTTCTCAAAGTTCCTTAATGATAACGGATACATGTAGAAGCCCAAGTAAAACCATCTGTTTTTCTCGCAACTAGGGATGCAACGATTATAGATTTTGTTGGTACGATTATTGTCTGAGGAATAATCACGGTTTTACGATTATGACGATTATTATGCATTTATTCATTTCCCAACATTACTAATGTATAAAATCACATGAACACTCTTTAGACTCTTTAGAGTTATTTATTGCTGGCTTTTGAAACAGAAATAACACAGTAACCAACAATACAACACACAATAATAATAAACAAAAGACAAACAAAAGTCCATCTCTCCCACTGGAATTAAAAAAGGTGACCTCTGCTCTGTAAACATCCATGACAGTATTTCTCTTTTGAAAATAACAAATGGAAATAGATCACAAAAGTATTTAATGTTTTCAGTTTGTACATTCTTTACATTTCTTTTGGACCTGGGGTAGAGAATTTGGAAACATGGTGAAAAAAAAAATCTTGTTGGTTTTTACTATGAATAATACTACAACAGGGATAGTAAATAACAAACTTAATGAAGTAGCCTATTATTTATATACGATTAATATTAACTTTATTTGTCCCACAGGGGAAACTGTTACTAATGATGGAAATAAACTGAAATATTGTAATCAACTGTCATCCATACGTATTAATTTTAATAATCTTTATAATAATTCATATGATTTTACATGTAATGTAATTCATATGATTTTACAATAATGTGTTACATTATTTTGGTTTGTGAGATCGGAGATCGCGCAGATGTGTATCCGATTAAAATCCACATTTGGAAGTGGCTCAGATCGGATGCAAAAAAATCGGATCTCGTGCGCGTTTTTGTGTTTACACGGATTTTTTGTGTCAGTGTAAACGCAGCCTGTCACCTCTCTCTCCCTCTCTCTCTCTCGAATAATTAATTCAAGTAGCTAAATGTTATAATTAATTCAAATAAATGTGATCTTACCGCACTATTTCATCTCTTTCTGATCTGAAGCGGGCAGAATGCTGAGCTAACGAGCTGTAGCTTCGCGTCAGGTGGCTCTTGCCTTCACGTCGTGCATTAAAATCGTTCAATGTACAGCTAGTCGTGCATCATCCCTTATGTATTCGCTCTTTAGCAGCAGTTTTTTACAGCAATATTTAAATGACACCCTGGTCATTCTTGGTGTACCCAAAATGGTCCCACACTATCGACAGGCATTTCTCTGGTGGAAATAAAGCTTTGCTGTTTGGTTCCTCTGTCACAGTTAATCTAATGCAGTAGCCTCGGTGCCTCTGATAAGCACGTCATTTTAAGCTGGTGCACCGCTAGTGTAACTTTGTTTTCGTTTTGCGCAAGCTGCAACAGTTCCGTTCCGTGTAACAGAAACACTCGGTTTAGCGGAACCTTTACGATTAATTAACCGTAACGTTTTAAAGCGCGGTTAATCGCGAAACCGGTTAATCGCTGCATCCCTACTCGCAACACGGCTTGAGCTGTAGCAGGTACCATCTATGGCATGTCCAGCACACATCTGTACTCTACTCTTGCAAACCGCCCAACAAAAAATGAATTTATTGATTTCTTTCTGACCACACGCATGATTTTTCCTATTTTCCCCCCTCACCTGAGCCGAGTGATCTATATGTCCTCTGATGTGGGGTAATGGCCTGGCTGACCATGCATGCTGACTCTGAAAATACTGGTGCAGGCCTTGCAGTTGGCGCTATCATTCTCTTGATCATTCTTTCTATCTATAATACTATCTTCAAAACTAAAAGGCTTTAAAAAAAATTTTTGCCTAATTTTTTGTTTTTTTGCCTACTACCAGTGGGGTCTAACTGCTGAAGTTAATGAGCCAAACCTTGACCCTGGAACGAGCAGCTAAAAGTCATCCACACTAGCATTAGGTACCAATGCACTATGGGAGATTTTTCATGTTTTAGAGTGACTTGATTTTGTCAGATGTTTTTGCTTATTTTAATTATTTACCCTATTATACCTAATCATTTAAATGTGATCACTTTGATAAGTTAGCATTGGAGGGCCAGTAACACTTTTTAGCTTCGCCATGTGGGCCAACTGTGCAGACCATAAGCCATTGTGGGAAAACAAATCCAGAGCTTTATCAACCAAATTCAGGACTTGGTTTTCATCAGGCGCAGTCTGTAGGCAGTTAATGGCAGCTTTATGACGGGAGCAGAGAGATCAGTCTCTATAGACGAGTCCGAGTAATGAAAGGCAGGCCGTTTGTCTCTCTTTTTTTTTTCTTCGTCTTTACGCTAAAGGCTCTGGCTGCATGGAACTGTTCAGCAGGCCCTGGTGGATGCTAAAGGATTGTTTGTTGCCTGCTAATCATGACCGCCGTGTCTGCTGAAGGAGCATTTGGCAGTGGCAAACGAGGACGAGAGAGAGAGAGTGGGCACCGCTGCTGCCCAGGCGTCTTTAGCGGCAGTAAAACCCTCTTAGTGGGTAGTGCCATCTGGCCGAGCCCCTTGTGGGGGCATAATGTGCCCGAATCGCAGGGTCGAGATGCTTTACTACCCAAGCCTGCCGGCTGCAGATGGCACGGGCAGAGCCACTAGAAAACGCCAAGGTCAGGCACGCGCTGTGGCGTGGGATTCACGGCGCTAAATGGCATGGAAAGCATTTGATGGTGCGCTGGACAGACAGCGAGGCATCTGAGGGCCCAGAATGCATCTCCCAGCATACATCAGCACAGACGCTCAACGCCCTGGTGAGCAGAAGCAGACTTAAATGAACATCAGGGCCACTGCTGCTTTATTAGACAAAAATAAAGCACAGAAGTGTTGTTTAAATGCCACTGAACGATTGTAGCATATAAGTTACAGGTCAGAAAATCTTAAAGATGGTATTGGATTGACAGGAAGAGGAATTTGCTGAAAATTAAGCACGGAAGTGTTGTTAAAATGCTGCTGGATGAATACGGCATGTAAGTTTCAGGTCATAGAAAATCTTAAAGATTGTATCAGTGTCTTCGTTTGGATTAGACTTTGCCATAAAAGTGTGATATAGTGGCACGCATTATGAGCTGTGTGCATACGTGTGTGTATTTAGGTATTTGTGCATGTGTGAGTGGGTTCTGGGCCCACTCCAGAAATCCCACGTCACCCGTGCGGTTCTTAGGGACTCTTTATGTTGTAGTGGGTGGCAGCTGGCAAAATGAATAGCCATTTTAAGAGCAGTGAGACAAGAACGGGCACAACGCACAAAGGAATTTAATAACTATGCAGTCACCATCAAGCAGAAATGAAATACAGAGAAGAAAAGGTATTGGGGGGAGTAATGTTTTTTATTTATATGAGCCTGTTTTTCCTTCACCCTCCATCCAGACCTCCACAAATGGGCCGGGGGGTCCCAGAACTCACAGTGCCCCCAGCCAGAGATGAGACTGAAAATTAATTTTGGGCAGGCTGGGGGTTTCATTCAATTCTTTTTTTGGCTCATTTCCCTGAGTGGTCCCTGAGCTGAACACCCTGGCATCAGTGGCGTCTGTGCCAAACCAGCCCCCAACACCGAGCACTACACCGATAAGAGAATAACCAGGCCCACTGTGCACAACAAAGGCATGACGGAAAAGTTGATGCTTGGATGTCCATACATACACAAGTATTAAAATGTCCCATTGAACAGTTTACACTGTTAATTAATACTAATTTAAATAGGAATTTAACATCACCCTTTGTGTTGTATTTGTTATATATTAAATAAACAGCATAATTTGGCTAATTCAAAGTTCAGAATAGTGCCAAATTTCAGCACACTTGAGGGAACTATTTTGGACTATTTCCTTTTATATTTTATATTATAAAATGTAGTAGTATTAAATAGTTTTTAATTGATTTTTGTTATATTGTATTTATTTATTATTATATTTTAAATTAATATATTTATTTTATTATTTGCTCAGTGAGATACTTCTAAATATGTTAGACCTTTTTTAATTTTAATTAATCTTTTTTTACTTTATTTTTATATTTAATATTTTAAATTCTTGCTTCATTTTAGCTTATCAACAGATACTTCCGTGGCCTCTTGTGTGTGCGTTCAGTGTGTGAAGCCTCTTTCATGCGCTTTATACTACCACTTTCCGAAAAGCTATCAGAAACCATCTATCCATGCTTTTGTTATTTTTTTGCAATATATTTTAGAGCAAATTCCTACCTTTTCTCTCAGTCGGACTCAAGAATATTGAGTTTTCAAGGTGAACATCCCATTACTGGAGAAGGTTGACAAATTAATTTGGTGTGCGCCTTGTTGCAGTGTGGGTAGTGATAGAGACCAGCCTGTCAATTTGAGAAATGAGGGCCTGCTCAGGCAGCCAGATGGGAGTGAAATTGAACAGCACATTAGCTAATTACTTATGCAAATCACCCGGTCTTGCACCTTAACTTAAGCACGGTGGATGATACTCAGGGTGGCTGGAGAGTTTTAGATAATACTAATCCTACTCCCATCACCCACACGAGCACATCTTTACCTGCTGAGAAAGCTCTATGAGGAATTGCTCACAAATAGCTGAATGCACAAACATACGCACACACGCAGCGTTCCCACTCTCGTGAGCACGCGCGCGCACACACATACACGCAAAAACAAAGAAACACTTGTGAACCCGAGAGAAAACAAAGAGCTTCTGGTGTAAGGGGGAGAGAGTTTATTAAAACAGTTACTGTTTGTGCAAGTGCTGTTTGTTGCTTTTTTAAGTGTAAAGGCTCCTTCGATGCCCCACATCAGCGTTGTCCAATGCATTGAACTCTATGGAGTGAAGTGTCAGCCACAGCTTTACCTCCGGTGTGCAAGGACTTTCAACTCATATGCAATTTTTTAAAATTCAACTCATATTTGTCTTTGAAATGACTGGTCAAACCATGTGTCTAAGTTAGTGATATCCTCATATCTTTGCTTGAGAATAAAGCAACAGGCCATAATGAAAGAATTATTTTCACTCATTTATATTTATCTTTTTTTTATTTAATACTTTCTCATCTTGGGTTAGCTGTTTGTTTTTTATGCTTTTACTTCAGTAACTTTTTTCATTCAGTAGCATTCAATGGTCCGTTCAATCACATAAAAGGGCCTTTAAGAAATATTGCAGGTTCTGAACAAGCTGACAGTTATTATGGCATAATGCTGATTACCACAAAAATTCATTTCTGCTTGTCCCTCCTGTTCTTTAAAAAAAGCAAAAATCTGGATTATTGCAAGGCACTAACAATGGAAGTAAATGGGTCAGTCGGCAGGGTTATTATATAGTACTTATCTAAAATTAAAACTGAAACTAAAATTAAAACCATATAAAAATTCTTACCTGAAACAAAATAAAATACGTTTTTTTATATTTTATTTTGTTTTCATTCATGTTTATTTCAGGTAGTTGCCAAGGCAACATTTCTTGATGTACTAAAACAACTAAAACTAAAACTGAAATAAAAATGAATAAAAACTATATAGACATATGTGTAAAAAAATACATACTAAAAATGACAAAAACACAGAACATAATTACTAAAACTTCAGCGAAAATTAAAATAAAACAGGAACATAAAAATAATAACTGATTCAAAATATAAAAACTAGTAAAACAGGACTACAATAGTAATAAAAACTAATAAAAAACTATAATGGTATCTCAGTGGTACTAAAATAACACTGCCAATATGTGAATGGTAATATATATTCACCGTTTCAAAAGTATAGCCAGAGAAGTGATTATTTTTGTGGGGAAAATAATCACTTATTAAAGTTTCATTATAAGATCACTATTCACCTTCATTATAAGATTTTTTTTTAAGTTAAAATTATGTTGTGATAAACATAATACCAGAAATACAGTTAATTGAGCTTAACTTGTACTGATGCCAGAATATTCTGTTTGTCAAAAGTCAGGTGTTTTCTTAACACCTCCCATGACAGCTTTCAGGCGGGACAGGTTGAGGACGGGGCAAAATCTCAGCTCTACAAGGTGTCAATCATGAATCGCCCACCCCCTCCTCCTTCTCAAAACCAGCAGTGGGTTTTCAGGGGTCTGCATGCCCGTGTCGGCGAAGGGCTTACGGAGGGCTTAACCGCTTCGCCGTGGCCTCTCCCCTAATCACAGTTCGATAAGCCCACCTGTCAAAACACACCGTCACACCAGCTACAGATCTTCCTCAGTCCCCCTTAATTAGCAAATCTTGCTCGGGCTGCGTGCTGGGAAAACGGACTTGGAGGAAGAGAAAGAGACTGGCAGCAGTCAGAGACGTCCAGCTCGGTTCAGCCAGAACTCTCTCTAATGCCGAGCTGTGTGTGTGTGTGTGTGTGTGTGTAAATGGACGTCGACTTATGTTGTACAGTGGAAACTGTCGATCTATTGATTTATGTGCAGCTGACAGGCCCAAGGCACAAGCTTAAGTTTTATTAGCGATTTTGCAGTTTGGCAGCTGGTCATTAATTAATGCTCGATTTCTCTGACAAACAGACACATTCTCAGGCCGTTATTACTGTAGACCTTCTTCATCAGACCTCTGGGTTCTCTGAAATTCAAATACCGTCAAGTCCACAGTTATTCACATTTCTCTGATGTCTCTGTACGTTTTGTTTTTCCAAAAGAAATGGAAGCGATAGCCTTTGTGACTCTTGGCTCTGGAGTTGGAAGTTTTGCATCAGGGGTTCGTCCGCCCACACTCTTTGTAAATCAAGAGCCATATCCTGTTTGATTGGAAAAAAGAAGAGATGCTTTCAAAATTCATTTCAGTTTGATAGTGTTAACTTCCCTAATCCTTTCCATGTTGCCATTGTAGATTGTTAGTATAAATGGTGGGTGTGTTTTGCTCATCTTTGCATAAGATTGCATGTCCAGATGTTTAAGTCTCTATGTGAGTGTCTCAGGTCTCTGCTAAAGTGTAAGTTGTGTTTTTGATTTAAAAATTGATAGTTGTGCAGTACAGTGTAGAAAAAGGATACATATAGTACATTATATTACACTATATTATCTTATAATATATTATATTTTGTCATTTATTAATTTTAGTCTATTTGACATATAATTGAAGTCAATAAATCATTTTTATCATTTTAATTTTAATTTCTTTTTTCTTTTAAATAATTTTTTTAAAAATATAATTTTGGATATATTTTGGATGATAATGTACAAACAGACCAAACTTTCAAACAAAAAAAAATCTGATTTTGAAAATATAATACTTGATGTTTCTGTAAGTCTTCATGCTTTATTAGAAATTGTTATTAATTTTCTTTCTTTTTCAGTGATTTTCATTGACAAGATTGTTAAGATTAGCAAGATTTTGTTGACAATATGGTACTTACATACATTTTCAGAAATTCTCAGAACTAGTAATGTCCTTTTTTTATGTAGTTGGAAATGTTTATATGTGTAACTGTTACTGACGAGAGACACTCCCATTCCCAGAGGAAATGCAAACAGAGAAATAGAAGAAGGAAGTGGCTGTTCATTCCCAAGGGAAGGACTGGATAGTTTTAGTGGAGTTTCATGGACACCCTGACGTTCACACAGTCAGAGCCAAGGCCGCTGTCTGATTCAGCAGTGATTTTCATCCCGGTACACTCAGCTAACCTCTGACCCCTTTGCTGTGCACTTTAACCCTCACATCTCTGACAGACACTCGCCTCTTAAGAAGCAGCCCTGAGAAACCCAAAATAACTTCCTCCTCCAAACAAAACGTCTAAAATCCCACGTGTTTCGCAATCATGACGAATCGAGAACTTTAATTAAAAGCAGTTGTGTGAACAAATTTCAATAGTAAGTACAATAATAAGTTTGTGAATTGGACGTACAGAATATTCCCAGAGAGTGGTCATCAGTAACAGATACCAAGACACTGGCAACGTATGATGATTTTTAAAGACTTTTCAACATGAAACAGACATTAAGAGAGAACGGCAGAAATATGAGGATTGCAGCATCTGCGGTGCGCTGTCTAAAGCTTTAAAGACCATTTTGCTTGAAGTTAACTCCAACATAAATAATCTAAATGTGTGAGAAATAGGAGTGTGGAGTAGGTGTGCAGATCCTGGGGGTGGGGGGGAACAAATCATTATTCAGAACGAAAGAAAGCCCTGATCAGTTTACAGCTCAGAGATCTGCTTTTGAGATTATCTTTTTTTTTTTTTTACTTTAAGAACTTTAAGAGTGTTTCATACCAGAGTTTTGGTGCAGACCCAAGTCATTTCGTTGTTGTGAAAGTTGCAAAGTCCACTTGAAAAGGAAGTTTGAGGTTTGATATATGCGAACGCTGGTACACTGGTGAATGCAATCTGTCCTAAGTCATTAACATTATTTATTTATTTATTTATTCATAATAATTAATATAAGTATAATAATAAAATATATAATAACAATTATTATTATTATTGTGCTTTTATGTGTGTGCAAGTAAAAAAATTATAGTAGTAGTAATAATAATAATAATAATAATAATAATAGTTCTTATATTTTTTTTTTATTATTATACTTATATGAATTATTATGAATAATAATAATTATTATTTTCTGTTTGTTTAAAATGGGGGTAAAATAAAAACACTAAAATGACAAGTTAAAGCAGTGACTGTCAGTGCTACTAATGATGCAGTGACGCAAATGTATAGTTTGGACACAAAAGTGAAATGTGAATGTGAAAATGTGAAAAGAGATCCGTTAGGGATGGGGAAAGCTGATGAAATCGAGCTTGAATTCTGACCCAGCTTTTCAACCAAAATAATAGTGTTTCATTTGGATAAGATCCCTGAAGTGTTTCGGTCTCAAACGATGCAGTCTATTAAATGTAAAACCTTATTATTCAGTGGAGGAGATCAGATTCTGATCAGTCTGTTTATGAATGTTGTCATAATACCTATTAAGTGTATTTATGGTGCAAACAAGCATAACATTGTCATTGGAAGTTGGCAGAAATGGAAATGGCAGTGAGCGAGTGAGAAAATGCTTTTGGCAGAGCAGAGCAGAGCAGAGCAGAACAGCGACTGGGCAGCGCACAAGAGCCTTGGCAGCATTTTGTGTTTTCCTTCAGTAGTGAAGTTGCAATGCCACTGGGGAGGAAAAGGAGTTTTACTGGCACTGAGTGCTCAGGTGCATCCACAAACACACACCAACATCCATCTGGGCATCATTAGATATCATACCAGCACAGAATATTATGTGTTGCATGCTGTGATATATGATTATTATTAAAATCCAAGCACATATTTTTTTTTACAGCTAAGGGAAAACATGAAAATGGGTTGCAAAGTGTAATGTCTTTATTTGAAATAACCATCAAAAGGGATTTTGATTAAATCTTCAGGCTTGTTTTTACCTGATTTTTTTCCATTCCTGAGCATTAGCAGCAAACATTCTGACAGACCCATCTATTTTTTTCTTCCTGAGCTGCTTCACTTGCTCATAATTAGAATGGCATGTTTTATTGACTGTAATAAGGGATCATATTTGAGCACTAATTCAGAGCTGCTCTTATGGGAGGAAATAACTGTCATTAAGCAGGCTGTACGCTATTGAGAGCTGCCTCTAAATCACCGAGTCAGGCTACACGTACAGAAAAATACCAAACAAATGGGTGTCGGGTAAACATCGGTAGCTTAACGGCAATGAAGCGAAGCTGTTATGTGCTGTGAGCACATTTGAATTCATATTTACTTGTTTTGAATGGCGAATGAACTACATGTGAGGGCTTTTTAGAATCGAGCAATATATGTCAAGTGTCCTCAGTCATAACTGACTAGAAAGTGAGCATAATGTTACCGTTGGCAACCAGAGAGCAGTTCTGGCCTGACATTAGTGGTTAATGTACACTTCTGAGATCCAGCCGCCCATCTGTCCAGGGTCCTTCTCCAGGAGCAATGTGTCCTTGGACAGACCTCCCGTCCTGGGCATGCTGTGGTAGTGGACTCCAGTATTCACAGACTAGCGGAGCCAAAGCTTCTCGCCGGCCTGCCAGCTCACACTTACCCATGGCTGGGCTTGAGTACGCTGCTGGCGGCCATGACGGTGGCGCCCTGAGGGACTGCTGGCTCTCCCAACTGGCTTTAATAGAGGAGAGATCGAAATAAGTCCTGTGATGAGATGATTGCAAATGCAATATAGAGGATTTATGCATTCTTTGATTTAGGTTCAACATATATATACCTTTTTTAAAGAAATGATGCCAGACTCAGACTTGTGGTGCTAACTCTTTCCCAAGTAAAAGTTAGCTGCATTTCCAAGTAGCATGACAACACCAGTATTTTTTCCAGCAATAAACAATTTTATCCAACAAGTAGCCATGTAGCAAAAAACTACATCACTGTTTTTATATTGTTTAGCTGTCTGTCATTTTTTTTTGTCTTCTATGTAGCAAAATTTCCTTTAATAGCTTCAGTTATCTATTTTAGTTTGCAAGCTTGTAACGTACACCAGATTTTTATTTTTATTTTTTTGAGAGTGAGAGAGATGAATACTTTCAGCATTGAATCATTAAACTTAAGACTTTTACATTGGAACCAAATATGTCTATCTCAAATACATTCTGTTCTCTTGAAGTTTCTATTCATCAAAGAGTCTTGAAATGAAGAACCAACCCCAAAATTTTACACAGTAGTGTAGCTAACTAAGTTTGACTTTAGCTATTGACTATTTAAAATTATCATAAGATTTTAGCTTGTGTAGCTACAGTTTTAAAATAGTTCTTCTTTCTGATGTCTTCTTTTGTTTGCATGTTTAATTTATGTATGCAATCTGTTCTTCAGAATGAGGGTGTATCTGAATTGATAGATTAACTTGGTTTCTTAAAGCAGCGTGTGCACGGTGTTGGACAGGTGAATATGCGCTGGTGTGAACATGTTTAAAGCGTTTGACAGTGTAGTGTAAGGCACTTAATAAAGGCCCGTCCTGTATAACGGAGATGGAACGTTGGAAACTGTGATCTCAGCTCATTAAGAGTGCGCCTTCATCTGTGAGGTGTGCTGTCATCATCCCTCACGCAGGCATGCACACGCGCTGTTCGTCACCTCACCTCAGCCTATAATTAATCTTTACCTTTAAAGGGTCTTACGAGCCCCTCCTCTGTCACTCCAAGGTGCTTTAACACATCTGCAACAGCTCTAAAGTACATGTCAGTTTGTGCCAAACTGTTTTAAAAGGTAAAAAACAGCTTGATGAAGATAACACTTCACAAAAATCAATAAGAATTATACAGGAGACTTCAGAATAACACTTTGAATGGGGTCCGAGTCTATTTCTCATCTGTCTGTGAGTGTTGGTGAGTGTTATTAGTGAAAGGAAAGTGAGATTTGTACCTGAAACGACAGGGATGCAGTTTGTGATTCTCACTGATGCAATTCGGCCAACTCTCCCTGTACGTGCAACTGGGTAATACTGCATCAAGTTCAAACAGCATAGAGTAATTTTAAATAAACGAAGTTCAATTTCCCGAACCGCATCATTGTTCTGCTCTCTCCACGGTGAAAAACACTCCTTTCATCTCCTTTTGAAGAATACCTCTTTTTTTTTCCGTCAGAAAACTGACTTGGGACCGGGCCAGGCGGTAACACAGAAGCTGATACCCATTTACACGTCTATCTTGTTTTAAAATGATTCCAATAAAACAGCTTGCAAATTTAATGACAGTTGAGATGCAACTTGGGCTCCTGGAGTCTTTGTATTCCGGTTCAACTGGAGCATCAGTTTTCACTTCTGCCTGTACTTGGATCCCCCACCTGAATCAGTTACACACTGCGGTTAGCAGAGTAGGGGAATGCTATGTTTTAAAGTAGCATGTTACAATGTTGCATTACCCATTATAATTGTAATTAAAATACAAGTAACTTTTTAGTTTTTTCTTCCTCATCACGGTCTATTTTTTTACATTGAAAGTGATATTTGTTTTAAAAATCGGAACATGTAGGCTGTTAACCATGCTAGAGTTAATAATGAATTGTCCATATAAACAAGAAAAATGTATTTGAGAAGCAACATAAGGATTGTATGACTTGCTTTCAGAGTATGCAGTTATTATTTTTTTTTTTGCTGCACTAGCAGATTTTTCACTTATAAATAAGCGGAGAAACAAGCAAAAAAATAAATAAATAAATAAACAATTTGTAAGCCAAAACACACGTATATTAAAGAAACCCTCTATCTAAACAAGTCTTAATACCTTGTGCCATGTTGCTTCTCAAGTTTAATTGTATATATAATATAAATGTATTATATTGCATTTGACATCTTTATATGTCTTTTTTTAAATAGATTTTTACTGGAAAAAATGTTGGGTCAGTAAGATAAAAAAAAAAAAATTCATTCTTTTATTCCGCAAGGGTGCATTAAATTGACCAAAACTGACAATAAAGACCTTTACAGTGAAATGAAATGAATAAGTAAATATTGTTCTTTTGAACTTTCATCAAAGTTCATCAAAAAATCTTGAAAAAATTATCAAGGCTTACACAAAAATATTAATGTTTTCATCATTGATAATAATAGGAAATGTTTATTGAGCACCAAATCAGTGTATTAGAAAAATTGCATTCATGTATTATTAAAATAGAAAACGGTTATCTTAAATTGTCATAATATTTCAAATGATTATTATTATTTATTTTTTGCTGCATTTTTGATCAAATAAATACAGCCTTGGTAAACATGAGAGGATTCTTAAAAAAAAAAAAAAAACCTTTGAACGCTATTGTATGTAGGGTTATTTATTAAATAACACAGAGTTTCAGTATTAAATATTACCCAGCACGAGGTTTTCAACTGTATTTTTAGTAAAGAAGGTAAATCAATAGAAAATTACTGTGTTACTTCTTTGAGAAAGTAATGCCTGTTACTCTCACTGTGAGAATGCAGTTTTGAAGTGTAGCTCATTATAGCTAGACATGATCTGAAGAACTCTAAGCTGTTATAGTAGGTAATGCAATATTCTTTGAGCGTGCGGTTTGTGTCTGGCTCAGATTTTGTGGACGCTGCTCATTGTCTGGGATAATGCAGACTACCACGATGGCCACATGGCAGGAGACGTCTACCGCTGGCAGGGCAGAACTGCTGACGGGGTGGTTCAGATACAGCCTAGACGAGATGAATCGGACCCACCGACAACAAAAGACGAATGACACGAGAACAGTCGGACGCATGGGACTTCCTGTTTACTGTATGGGCACACGTCGGAGTTTGTTTACCGGTGGCCGCGCTGCCGGCTGTAATCAAAAGAAGGGTTGGGTAAACAGAAAAAAAAACAAAGATTGACACCGACCATACAGCCCTTGACAAGCCGCCTCGACGCGTTTGTTCAGCTAAATTAAACACTCCGGACTTTTTTCACCTGCTCTGGCAAGCAGCGGCACATATGGCCCGTGAGTTAAAAATAAAGACAATGCGCATATATTATCATACATAATGCAGAACGACCCCCATTTAATATGCAAATTCCCTGAAATATTACTGAACACCTTCTGTTCAGAGCGAATACATTTGAATTTGCAATTAGAATTATCCTGTATAATTAATGAAAAGCGTCAATTTTTGGCTGCTTACTAATTTGATTAAACATGTTGATGAGGCATTTAGCAGGCCGACTGAATGGAGACTGAATCCGGACTGGAGCGGAGGAGAGAGAAAACCAGAATTGGTCCAGTTCCCCCGTGACCTTTCTGACCTGGCTGCCTGGCTCGATTGCACGTGCATTTGCATGTGTGTTTGTTTGTGTGTGTGTGTGTGTGTGTGTGTGTGTGAGGTGGCTTTGGAAACGGGTGGGGGTTACAGGCAGAGCAATTAGTAGGGCTGCGTTTCGTCTGACCATGTGTCGTAGATGGCATAGAACAAATTGCTTCAATTGCGCCATGGCTTCCCCTACAAACCAGGGCTGTGTAAGTGTGTGCGTGCACTTCCCTCTCTCTCTTTCTGCTCCCTTCCCATGTTTCCTTTCTCTGCAAGAACATGGTAAAACATCATAAAACGCTGTGATAAGGAGAAACAGGTGACTTGAACAACAACAGCTCAACTCTGAAAAAGGCCAGGTGACGTGTTTACAACAGAATGAGGGGTGCGGCCAAAACTTTAGCTTTCAACTTTAGTTTTTATTCACACTAAGCACAATTTGCAACTTTTAAAAGCATTCCACAACATTCCTAAAATATCATTGGCTATGTTTGCAATTAACAAGCTTGTTTCATCCAAGGGATAAAAAATTCTCACTTTTTTTCTTGTAATTGTGAGTTTATATCTCACAAATCTGTTTATATCTAACATTTCTGATTTGTGAGAGTGGAAATTCTGAATTGTAAGATAAAAAATTGCAATTTGTTTTGTTAAAAAGCTTGGTAATTGTGACTTTTTATCTCACGATTCTGACTTTTTTTCTTGCAATTATGAGTTTATATCTCGATTCAAGCTTTTCTGCTCAGAATTGATTGTTTATATCTCGCAATTAAAAAAATAAAAAAATAAATCAGAACTCTAAATTGCAAGAAAAAAGTCAGAATTGTAAGATAAGTCGCAATTCTTATTTTTTTTATTTTTATTTTTTATTTTGTGTCGAAAGCTTCCATAGCCGGCAGTCCCTGATGAGTCACTTATTCCATTCCGAAGACCAAGAAATCTTAAAAACAAACAAAATGTTTTTATTATGCCATGGCAGTAAAATGACATTTACTCTCTGAAAGGCTCCAGAATTCCGAGATGTATAATTTCTCATGCGCTCTACTGCTTTTCAACCATCACATTCATCCAGTATCCAAAATTCAGCCAATCAGATCGGGCGATAAGCCCATTCCCAGGGAATTCTGGTGTTGTGCGTGCGAGCATGCGCGTGTTTGTTTATGTTGACCGTTTTGATCTCGACTCAGCCCCCTGTTGCTGTTTGTTACGGCTCTGTTTGTTTTGTGCTGTATACAGTATCCATATTATACATACACAAACTCAGTTGCTAAGATGACACTGGACTGGCTGAAGATCTTGAGAATGAGCACGCCCAGCAGCTGATGCTGAGATAATTCCTTTGTCATGAGAGGTATTTGGCGAGATCAGTGCCGTGGAGGGTGTGTTGGTTTGTGACCTGTGTGATTGAGTGCGTATGCGCGAATGGAGTGTGTGAGGCTGGGACACGTCCAAGTTTCGCACCTGCACCACTCTCTTTGGGCCCCTTCTTCCTGTTCTTTTTCGCTCTCCATCCCTCTCTGTCCCTCGGCACGCTGCCACGCTGAAATATCGGTTGTTTTTATAGCAGTTTGGTTCCACTTACGCAGAACTTTTCCCTCCTTAGTGTTTCATTGATTATTTAAATATTGAAATACAGGGCTTATTTCCTCCTCAGCTGTTCTTTTAGGAAAGGAAAATCACAAATGAGATCTTAATATCTCAATAGTTTCTCAAAGACAATAGTCAGGACTACTTTGTAGTGTCCTGCTTCTCAGATTTTTCTTCTGTGAAAAAATCTTTTCTAGAGTGAGTGGTTTTTGTGACACAAAAATGAGTTGCAGGTCTTTCAGCAATTTTAGTATGGACCTTTTCCGTCAAATTAAGCTATGCAATTCGCAATATTTTTTTTTTAAACTGTTGTTTATTTTTAATTTAATTAAAACCATGCGCTCTACTGCTTTTCAACCATCACATTCATCCAGTATCCAAAATTCAGCCAATCAGATCGGGCGATAAGCCCATTCCCAGGGAATTCTGGTGTTGTGCGTGCGAGCATGCGCGTGTTTGTTTATGTTGACCGTTTTGATCTCGACTCAGCCCCCTGTTGCTGTTTGTTACGGCTCTGTTTGTTTTGTGCTGTATACAGTATCCATATTATACATACACAAACTCAGTTGCTAAGATGACACTGGACTGGCTGAAGATCTTGAGAATGAGCACGCCCAGCAGCTGATGCTGAGATAATTCCTTTGTCATGAGAGGTATTTGGCGAGATCAGTGCCGTGGAGGGTGTGTTGGTTTGTGACCTGTGTGATTGAGTGCGTATGCGCGAATGGAGTGTGTGAGGCTGGGACACGTCCAAGTTTCGCACCTGCACCACTCTCTTTGGGCCCCTTCTTCCTGTTCTTTTTCGCTCTCCATCCCTCTCTGTCCCTCGGCACGCTGCCACGCTGAAATATCGGTTGTTTTTATAGCAGTTTGGTTCCACTTACGCAGAACTTTTCCCTCCTTAGTGTTTCATTGATTATTTAAATATTGAAATACAGGGCTTATTTCCTCCTCAGCTGTTCTTTTAGGAAAGGAAAATCACAAATGAGATCTTAATATCTCAATAGTTTCTCAAAGACAATAGTCAGGACTACTTTGTAGTGTCCTGCTTCTCAGATTTTTCTTCTGTGAAAAAATCTTTTCTAGAGTGAGTGGTTTTTGTGACACAAAAATGAGTTGCAGGTCTTTCAGCAATTTTAGTATGGACCTTTTCCGTCAAATTAAGCTATGCAATTCGCAATATTTTTTTTTTAAACTGTTGTTTATTTTTAATTTAATTAAAACTTTTTTAAAATTAATTTAAATAATTTTTAAAAAAATTAATCTAATGAATACATTTAGCCTTTTACTGTTTCAAATATTGTATTAATTTGTTTGAGATACAATTATATATATATATATATATATATCATTATTATTCTTTACATTTAACATTAAATTTAAAATTAATCCATTTAGCCTTTTACTGTTTCAAATATTGTATTAATTTGTTTGAGATACAATTATATATATTATATATATA
>NW_015638565.1:1723201-1732572 GCF_001515625.1 Sinocyclocheilus rhinocerous
TTTTATATATATATATATATATAATTTAATTTTAACTTTCTATAATTATTTTGTAATTTAATTTCAATTGTTATTTAATTGCCTTTTTTGCCTTACTGTATGTCGACCGCTGTGTTATTTTTGTCTCTTTTAATTTGTTTATTTTATATTTGGAGATACAAAGTTTTAATGAAACATTAATGAGATCTACAATATGTATCTTGAGCTTTGTAAGAGCAACGTCTGAGCAGTACAATTTTTCCTCTGGGTGATGAAGTCCTCCACAGGCATGTGGGCTCTGTTATCTCCTCTCAGACTGCTGAGGAGGTGCTGTCACACATAGGGCCTCGGGCCTCCTCGTCATTTTCCTCGGCCCCTCACTCTTTGTTATTAGTGCCAGAGAGACCAGCTGCTCCCACAGCTGTAAAGGAGGAGGTGATTTATTAATTGAGTGGCAGCTTTTTTTAATCTCACACATTCTGACGGGATGTGACAAGAGCTGTTCTCTCTGTTTGTCCTCCTTGGAAAGTGGCACCATCCCCATGCTGCTCTTTTGTGATATGGGAACTTGTGTGGAACAGTCCTGAAAAGGAGATCCCAGCCGTTGTCCTCTTAATAACGCAATACATCACGCATGATGAGACGAAGGTCTAATAGACTATATAGGAGTGTAAATCTCACAGGACACCGCTAACATCACTTATCAGATCTTCCAGAACTTATCAACACATCCACACAAATGAAATACGCTACAACCTGAATCCACTGCCGCACCAGGATCAATATGTCGACTCGTGGCAATAGCGGTCTGATCAAATTCATTCTCTGAGATCTTTTTTATTTTCTATTTCCTCTCTAAATTACTCTGGCCACTTTTATCACCCCAGAAAAAAGGAAAACTTTTGTTGGAAGCTGTGCCGCAGTGATGAGAGTATGTACTCCTGACACATCTGAGGGCAATTCATGTTTGAATCCTACAATATATTTCATTTTAAAAAGTAATATATATTATCTATTATTTACTGATTTATTTTTTATTTATTATATTCTATATTTTATAGATTTAGATATTTTACTTATAAAAATTATATGTTTATTTATTTATTTACGCACAGATTGCTTTGATCTATTGGTGACCGCTCACTTGGGATTGTGGATTAATTGGTAAAATATTATATAAATAAAATATAAATAATATTAAATATTTATAATAATAATAATAATAATGTTTATTACAAGCAAATTATTGTTTTCAAAAAATTGTTTTGGTTCCAATAAGAATAGATGGTTAAGCCAGTATAAAACAATTACATTTTATTAGATAACAATAATCACACAACAAATTAAAGATTCAGTTTATAGTTTTGCACCATCAGACAGTTAACACAGCTCTCCTTGGTGTCCTTTGCATCATTTCATAGACTTTTTTTTTTAAATATGCACAATTAATTATTAACACATTGAAAGCAAAACATCCTAAAATGAATATCTAATGTAGACTGAAACAGATTTTTTCTGCTATTTCTTACTGTACGGATAGTGGCGTCACCTTCTGACAGCGTGTTTTCTTCTATAACCACTAATAAGCACACAGCACCTGTATGCCAGCGCAAACCAAACAGTCTACTTCAGTCACGCTGGATTTAATGGTGTACAAATCACATGACCCCGAACCCCACAGTGCGCTACAGTTTAAATCTACGATCCCAAGTGACCGGCCTCCGATAAATCAATACGCTATCTGAGCGTAACCGCCCGCCCGAGTACATAGATTAAATCCATTCTGTTGTTTAACAAACAAGAGCGTTTGTGTTTAGCGGGTGTAGGTTTGCAATCTGGAGGCAGCCGTGGAGAAACGCTTGACCTCTCTCTTTCCCAGCTTTGGCAGCTTTCTATCATTGTCATACTGTTACTCATTCACGTCTGAGCTCACTCATCACTCAGGGATTTTCTGGCAACTTTGAGCCTCACCAGACGAGATGCTGATTTGAAAATGCAGGAAAAAAAGAGTGGGATTCATCAAATTTCCGTGGAATGTAAATCAAAACATAAAGTCTTCACCTGCAGGCCTGGATTCCAAACGGAACTGTTGAACAGATTCTCATTAAGTCAAGCTCACCCCAGCTGTGTACACTCAGCCTGCCTGAGCGAACAAGAACCCGAACTTTCCTCTCACACATGCGCTTTCGAACTTCGCAGTAAGACTCAATCCCTCTCTGGGGACCGCAACCAACGACCTATTTCTGATTGGCAAGCCGTACCCTCTTCTGGTACGACGTGTTCCTCCAAACAAAGCCCCATCAGGAAGAAAAGAGGAAACTTGCTCGGGAAGATTCGGAGAAGATGTTGGCGACTGTGTGTGTGTGTGTTTCTCTGGAGTGTGTAACTGTCCTCAGTTCTGTCCAGGCCAGCACACAGCCAGATGGTGATGCTGGGTTCACCTTGTCCATGACCGTCTCCTCAATGCAGCAGAGAATGAGGTGTGCCAAACAGATGGATAATATCTGCTCTGTGATTTTAAAACCTGCATCTGGATTTTTTTCTCTCTCTTTATCTCTTTCTCACTTGCACTCTTTTCACCCTGAATGAAGAGCGAACTTTCATCTTTTCTGGCAGCCTGGCCCAGTTCGTGGTAATTAGATTTTGTTTTTCGGCGGTGTTCACAATCAGAATAAGTTCTCTCCCTCCATTATTTGTGTTCCCGTCGTGTTTAATTAAACCCAGTGTCTGATGCTCCCCGAAATGGCCGCTGCTCTCTAAACACTTCAAAGCTCGTGCAAATTACATTTACTATGTAAGCATTGCATCATGTGTGCATTTCAAATCAACATACTGTATCTAGGGCTGATACGTCGGCTCTTCTTCGTCTTTTCTTCTGCCCCACTTCAAAAACAAAGCAAAACAGCCCGACTAACCTGGAGGTATTTGTGTTCCTTGTTTACAAGGCTGCGAATACACACAGTTTTGTAAAGCTGTTTGAGGACTACTCAAGTTTGCGCATGCGTATGTTTTTGTGCGGATTTCTCTCGATTGACAAACAAACGACGGACGTGGTGCTTGAAAAGGTTAAAGTGGCATGAGTGATATTAAAATGAGGCGGATGAGAGGCAAGCCCCAGGCGTTATTCAAATGGAGGAGTTATTTTTAATTTTGGTTCAATAAAGAAAGACGTTCAGCCATCCCTACCCAGATACTTAATTAAATACTTCACACACTATATTAGTTTTGTGTTGCCTGCCGCCGGTTCAGAATGGTAATACCCATAAAGAGAAACATTTGTCTGACAGATAAAGTGAGGTATAAATCACTTTTCCCCTGAAGAACGATTTTGGAATAATAAAATACTCCTGTTTGCTGGCGTGAGAGAAATTATATTAGTTTCTACTTAAAGAGGCAGAGGCTATTTCACTGGCTGACTCTTTTATTCTCCCGGTATTAAAGGACTCTCACATGTATTGTGGTGCACTCACTTAGCCCACTGATTTACCTCGCGTTTGGCTTCGGTTCAAAACGCTGGAACATCTGACTGTGTTACTGGATTTTAATCCAGCATATCTACGTTTTCACTCAGTGCTAAGATTTTTGTGATTGTTATAAAAGGGATTGGAATACTGTCATCGTTGGCTTTTTCATGTTGTTCTAAACCTATGTGAATTTAGTTCTTCTGTGGATCACATAGGGAGATATAGGGGCTTCATACTTCCTGGAATATATTTGGAATCCTGTTTTTCTTGTTTTGGGCAATTTTGACAGTGAACACCATTTAATTTCATTGTATGAAAATTTTGAGAAAATGATATTGGGTAAATGGCAGAATTTTTATTATCTACAAAGCATGTGATTTGTGGAAGGTGGGACCCAATTGGACTGGCCCAATTTGAATGTGAATGGATTATTTCAGCAAAAAGCATTTTAGACATATATACTTAAATTTTTTTAAATGCATGTAATTACAAAATTCATAAATAGTAAATAATTTGTATTTATTATTTTATTTAATTTTTTTTACTTTATTTTATTTTATTTTTCCAATTCTAACCTTTTTGCGATTTATAAAAGTGACTGGGGACAGAGACTCTCTAGCTAAAAATGTCAGAAAGCCACCATAGCAGTGTCATATAAGTCCATTAATAAGTCCTCTGACTTTTTTTTAAGCAAGAATCAAAGTTTTTTATTTTCTAAAAATTGCAAATCTTCTTTGTGTTTACTTTTGTTTATCGATTCTGTGTTCTTGTTTCTCTCTCTCTCTCTCTCTCTCTCTCTCTCTCTCTATATATATATATATATTTTTTTTTTTTTCTCAGGGTACTGTCCTTGATTTAGTTTTATTCTGTAATATTTAATCTAAAGTATATGAAAAAATACTTTAATATTCTCTGCATGCATGATCACATAGGGAGATATAGGGGCTTCATACTTCCTGGAATATATTTGGAATCCTGTTTTTCTTGTTTTGGGCAATTTTGACAGTGAACACCATTTAATTTCATTGTATGAAAATTTTGAGAAAATGATATTGGGTAAATGGCAGAATCTTTATTATCTACAAAGCATGTGATTTGTGGAAGGTGGGACCCAATTGGACTGGCCCAATTTGAATGTGAATGGATTATTTCTGCAAAAAGCATTTTAGACATATATACTTACATTTTTTTAAATGCATGTAATTACAAAATTCATAAATAGTAAATAATTTGTATTTATTATTTTATTAAATTTTTTTTACTTTATTTTATTTTATTTTTCCAATTCTAACCTTTTTGCGATTTATAAAAGTGACTGGGGACAGAGACTCTCTAGCTAAAAATGTCAGAAAGCCACCATAGCAGTGTCATATAAGTCCATTAATAAGTCTGACTTTTTTTTAAGCAAGAATCAAAATCTCCCTCTGTTCCCCAATATGCTCCCAATCTGTCCACAGGGCCTTCACGCACTCTAATCTACAACTTCATCTTCAGTGAATATATCTGTTCGCTCGCTGGGCTTTGACAGGGCCGCTGCCGAGGATTAGTGCTGTCTGACAGCGCGGGATGCTCCGGATCCCATGGACTTTAAAGGAATAGTTCAGCCCAAAATGAATATTCTGTCATTATTTACATATGATCTGTATGAATTTCTTTCTTCTTATGTTTTTGAAGAATATAAGAAGGCAAGTCTTTTCAATATAATAAAGGTGCATGAGGACTGTCAAGCTCCAAAATGTCCAAAACACACCATAAAAGTTTCATAAAATGTCTGGCCTACACTGGAAAAAAAAGGTAGTAAATAAAGACTATTGGAGCATGTTTTACTGCTTCAAAATTTCAAGTTTACTTTAATGGGTTATTTGCTTCTTTGTAATAGTTTGTGAAATTTATTACCAATTTCTGAGTGAAAATTATTTCTACATGAAATTTTTTTTGTGTATGATAGTTTTGTGTGCAGAAAGTTTATCTTTGTGCATTCCTTAAGGAAGTTGGAATATCTGATTTGTTAACAAATCATTCTTGCTTTCAGTGAATTGGTTGATCCAGTTCATAAAACCTTTCTGAATGATTCATTCATGAATCAGTGCTCATGTTCAACTTGCTGACTCAATGATTCGATCATTGTGGGTATCAGTCCACTGAAAAAAAGTGGAAAGACATGTGGGTGAGTAAATAATGACAAAAGTTAGGGTGAGCTAATTTTATTTTTAAAAACAATCATTTTACTATGTGCTGTTTATTTTCCCTCAGTTGTAATGATGCATGGGAAAGAATCCCACTAAGAAACCGCTCAGCACGCTGTATGCTGGTGTTTTGGCAGTGAGAGAGAGACTTACTGTAGGCTTCCATGGAATATCTGTTTCTGCTGTGCTCAGAGGCGGACAAAGTACACAACTCCATTACTTAAGTGAAAGTACAGATACTGCTGGTCAAATATTACTACATTACAAGTAAAAGTTGTAAAGACAGACTTTTACTTGAGTAAAAGTACAGAAGTACTTGCTTTTAAAAGTACTTAAGCACCAAAAGTAAATGTCCTTATTATCGAGGATCTTGATAGAAATGTAGTGGAATGAAAAGTACAATATTTGTCTTTCAAATGTAGTGAAGTTAAAGTCATAAGTTTCCAGAAAAAATAATACTCAATTAAAGTACAATACTCAAGTAAATGTACTTAGTTACTGTCCACCTCTGGCTGTGCTTTAATGAGGGAATATTCCCGAAATTAATACTGCATGACAAAATCACTTTTTTTTGTCTTTATTGGCCTTCCTGAGATTAAGTGGCCTCAGAAAACACCTACCATTTCTCCTCGTCTTTCCACCCACACAAAAAATCCTTCCACGCTTCCTCCCTCTCTCCCTCCCCATCCGTAGTGGTTCCCTCTGTCTGAGTAGAAAAATCCAGCAGGCCTGTGGGTGAAAAATGGGGCCATTTGGGCTTGTTTGTAAGTTCTGTCAAGAAGCAGCACCCCTGGCCTGGCCCGGTTAACAAATTGGATGTTTAATCTGGTGACATTCCTATCTGGGCCAAGGGCTAATGTATGTGTCTAAGAATAACCGGCCAGCAGACCTGATAGATGGGAAGCTATTATAGGCGGTATTTAAATCTGAGCGCACAATTCCTCTATTTCCATGGTGGAAGAGTGACAGCTTGATTTCAACACTGGGGGGCCTGAATAGAGCTGTCAGCCTACACACATCAAGGAGGGATTTTCTTTGTTTTCTTTTCTTTTCCTCCATCGCCTCTTCCTTCTTTGGCTTGATTGACTGGACAGGCTGTTAACCGTGATGGTTGAGAAGGAAGACAGTGTTATAACGGGATTCGGGAAGTTGATATACTGCTTACAGACCTTCCACTATAGTTCTTGACTCAGGGAAGGATGAGGAGGATGAGGAGTCTGTTGGATCTGTGAGTTTACCTTATTATCATATATTTGTCTGATTTGCAAGTTATATTTTTAAAAATTATATATTACAGATAATAATATTAATTAATTAATAATTAATTTTAAATGTAAATATAAAATATAAATAACACACACACACACATTTATGAGGAGATATTTTAATATAATACAGTAAATAAATAAAGTCCATTATTATATTAATATAATAATTAATTAATATAATATTAATATAATGTGTGTGTGTGTGTGTGTGTGTTTATAGGCTATGTTATTATATTATTTATATTTATTTATAAAATAAAAATCATAGCCTGTCCTCATAAATAACAATATATTATATGTTATTATTATTTTGTAGGAGATCAGACACGATGAATGATATTTACCCGGTGGTCAAGTTTTCATTATATATGAAAGTGCTTTCTTGGGAAACAGGTTGGACTCTCTCTCTCTCTCACCAATTTCCTTTTTCCTCTTCTCTCACTATTTTAAAAAGTGGCATTATACCCAAAATAAGAGTTTGGAGAATCTCATTAGTTGAGAACCCATTAGTAATTTGATTTCTCAGTGTAAACCAGGTCTCTCACACATCGACACATTGTTCTCAGAGTGTGTCGTCTCCCCTGCTGATCTACTGTCAAGTCTAACGGTTTGAGCTCCATGTAGAGCAAATATTATCCTAACACATTCACCCTGTACTTCCCACAAGGCTAACTGGGGCATCAGATGGTGACCAAATCATCTGTAACATCTACTTCTGGTTCCCTGCAGTCTGTACAAAGTCACTTTTGACAATTGACAGTCAATTAAGGAGTATGTTGTTTCATAAAATATACTATTTATTGCGCTGAGTATAATGATTCAGACTTCACAAGGAAATGTGGTTTCTGTTCACATAATGGGCTGTGTGAAAGTGTGGCAGGTTTCTGGGGTTTCATTTATGGGTGTAATAAGTGACTGCTCTGTTCAGGAAGTGCAGCTTGCAGTAATTTCTGATCCATTCCTCCGTTGTGAGGTCAGCCGCGCTCATGTTTTTTACGCGCTCTCTTTACGGCATTATGTCATGGATTGATTTCGATTGGAGGTACAAATATGTACTTTGCCATGGCAACAGAGGCCAAAATAATTCATAGAAGGGTCTTGAGGAAATCTGATCACAAGGGAGGAGCGATTGTGTGAGTGTGATTTGAGTTGCTTCATCTTCATCTGTTAAGTACAAACAGACACAAAAGCACTGTTCACTGATCCAAACAAACATCCCACCATCATGGTTTTTGCAGGATCTTCTAAATTCTTATCTCTCTGTCTGTACCTTCTTCTTTCACATTTTCCCAGAGTGCAGATGGTGCAGTCATGGATTCATTTTCCCATCCTCGTCTCTAGCAATTCAGCACTTTGTTATGAGATTGAGAATTTAATGTAAAACAGGAAGCAAAAAAAAAAAAGAAAAAAAGATTGTTAGCCTACATTATAGTAATCCTATTTCAGCTGTATTAGTATTACTATTATTTAAGAGTTAGGGATTTGAACACACTCTCAACCTAAGCATAAAAGTTTGCCGCATAAGTGTTTGTGCTGTTTTTCTTTTATGCTCAGAAATGTATTTGCTTAAAAATACAGTAAAAGCAGTAATATTTTGGAATATTCATACAATTTAAAATAACTGTTCCATTGTATTATATTTCAAACATGATTGAATAAAAATAATTTATTCCTGCAATGGCAAAACTGAATTTTCAGCAGCCATTATTGCAGAGTCATGTGATCCTTCAGAAATCAGTCTAATATGCTGATTTGCAAAACAAGTTAATGTGTTGATACCACTGACCTTCATTAAACAGACAAAAACAGTTCTTCAGAATGTCTTTGTGTTACACAGAAAAAAAAAATGGAATGCGAGTGTCTAAATGATGACATAATTTTGATTTCTGGGTGAACTATCTCTTTAATCTACCTTTCAACAGGCAGTTGATTTTCCTATTCTTAAAAATCCACATAAATTCCCTAATGTTCCCTCTATGTTTTACAAACTTCCCAGATGCATACCATATATATTTCCTATTCGACAAACTATTTTCCTGTTTGACACTGTAAAGCTGCTTTGACGCAATCAGTATTGTATAAAGCGCTATATAAATAAAGGTGACTTGACTTCATTCAAATGAAGTGCACTAGAGATGCTCATCTTTAATATGTGCAGGAGTCTGTGAGCTGTATAAACTGTTTTTGTACTCATAACAAAGGTAAGAGGCCAGGGGAGCGGACGGTAGATACAGTGTAAAGGATGAGACTGAGGAGAGAGAGACAAAGATCCGTTCTAGAGACTGTTTGAGTGCCTTATTAAATATTTAGTCTGATTGTACACGGTCCTGTAATTGCCATCTTGGCTAGTGAATAATTGATGACGTGTAGGAGAGCAAAGGAGGGCCCCAGTCTCTCTCACTCTCTCTTACGCGCACATCCACACCTTGCCTTTTTTTGTACACCTTTATTGTTAATATAATCCTGTCCTCATT
>NW_015638565.1:1733347-1744863 GCF_001515625.1 Sinocyclocheilus rhinocerous
AGGGCCCCCGTCTCTCTCTCTCTCTCTCTCTCTCTCTCTCTCTTATGCACATATCCACACCTTGCCTTTTTTGTACACCTTTATTGTTAATATAATCCTGTCCTCATTAACTAAAATGATTCTGAATTCAGGACAAAGTTGGTAAAATTATATTATAACATCTGGTTCGCTTCCGGAATATTCTTTTTGCTATTATACAAAAAATAAATTCTTGGACTGCACTAAATTATTGCCAGAAATTCTATTATATAGCTTTAAAATAATTACACACACCGTTAGCTATAACCAGGCCGTTCAGATGGCTAGAAAGAGCAAATGCAGTCAAATGGTTGTGCTTTGATTCTACCTTTTCCGATACAGTGAGATAAATGGATATCAGTCAGTGTGTTGAGAGACCTGTGAACGGGACAGAAAGCAGCATGCTAATCTAATGCAGAGCCTATGAGAGCGATCGGCGTCCAGCTTAAGCGTCTCAAAGAAAGAGCATCTTTTCATAGAAAGCAACGAGCGCTCGCAGCAAACAGTGGCCGAGAATTGGAGCCATGGCAGCTTTTAAAAATACCTCTGCTGAAATATTGATCTTTTTTTCTTCTTCTTCTTCTTCTTGCCTAACGTAATAAGTGAGAGACTCCAGGGATGTGTGCGTGTGAGATGATGGGTGAGCAGACAAGAGATGCTCTTTT
The DNA here is from genome assembly GCF_001515625.1 of Sinocyclocheilus rhinocerous. Classification (NCBI taxonomy): domain Eukaryota; kingdom Metazoa; phylum Chordata; class Actinopteri; order Cypriniformes; family Cyprinidae; genus Sinocyclocheilus; species Sinocyclocheilus rhinocerous. The sequence goes on from NW_015638565.1 coordinate 1,734,031, forward strand.
TCACACATCACGTGAGGACTTTTGTGTGTGTATGTATGTATGTAAGGCTGTTCCAACAAGCTGTATTCTGCACTATAATTATAGTCACTTTCTCTTGGAAAGTGTGTCTGCACTGTAAAATGATTTTTCAAAGTTATATATAAAACAGATTATTGGAGTATATTTTACAAGAAAACACAATTTCAGTCTTTCTACTTCAAAATTTTACGTTTAATTCAATGTGTTACTTGCCATTTCTTTGTAATTGTGAAAGTTACTAACAATTTCTGGGTGAAAAGTGTTTCAAAGTAAATCTTATACCAAATATTTTTCAGTGTGGAGAAAAAGCTCTTTGAGGGGATAGTGCACCTCCAAAACATTTACTCATCTCCTTGTCATTTCAAACTTGTTTGACTTTCCTCTGCGGAACACAAAAGAAGATATTTTGAAAAATAGCTTAATAGCTTGAAAAATAGTTTAATAGATAATAGTTTTTTTTTTTGCCCATATTGTATTATGAAAGTCAGTGGGGTCCAAAATGACATTGGTTATATGACTACAAGTTAAAACAGTTAATACATTCTTCAAAATAATGACATCTTTTTAATATCGCAGTTTTTAATATATACCAAGAATATTGAATGGTAATCTCCACTTTATCAGATTTCTCTCCAGTGGCACTAGTAAACTCTCATGTATTTCATGTCTGTCTCTAGTGTTTCTGAAAAGATCTCAACAGTATCTCAAACTGTGCTCAGATTTGCTAAGACACCAAAGTCTGCAATAAAAAGTTTGAAATCTCCATATGAACTCATCAGTGCTTCAGAGACCAGATTATCTGAGCTGTACTACCCACAACAATTTCACACCTCATACTGTGTTTCATTTTAATCATGTATTTTTATTTCTCCGATGGAATTTTAGGAGAGACAAAGTTGACACTTCAGTCAAACCCCATTAGGTGTCCTGAGCTTTGAAAGAGTAACAATTTTCTTCTGGGACTACTAATTCCATAATAATTTTGCCCAGATTTTTACATTTTGCTCTTTTTTTATACACAAGCTCTCAGGTTTTGTCCATCAGAGCAACTAAAACATACCAAACATACCATTTGTTCACCAGCATCACCCATAAAACAACCCAAACTCCCTTTTTGCATGTATTGAAGAGTTGTAAACGCTCATTTGGTCTCACACAGCTAAGGTCAGGTCTAGACGAGGGGCTGCCGTAGGGTTTTTCTCAGAGCTACAGGTGAGAGACCTGGCCTTCACAGCTTCTACTTGACCAGCCCTTCTGGTCTCTTTTCGGCCCCAGAGCCCCTTCCTTGCCAGTCCCTCTAGTTAGAGACAGAGGGATGAAGAGAGAGAAGTGGAGAGGGTGCTGTAGACCAGCAGTAATTCCTGACTCGGAGTTGGAGGCACATTAGGGACTGACAGGGCCACACATCCCCCTGTAATTGATTGCCAACTCCCTCATTATCTTTACCCACTTTTTTAAGAGCAGAAAGAGAGAGAGAAAGAGAGAAGGATGGAGAAAAAGAAACACTGAGACTAATAACCTAGCCCTGGCTCTAGAAGGTCATTAATTATTTATGTTGTTTTAATAAGTTTTAGATGGGGAGGGAGAGTTAGTCTTTCCCTTCTCTGTCTTTCTCTGTCCACACCTCAATTTTGCCTGTTCTGTCATTCTGTCTTTTCCTATAGCTGTCTGTCCATTTCATACTGGGGTCTTTGTATCACAGGTACAATATCAGTCATTGCAAAGGCCTCGAGGGGACTTCAGGATGACATGTATCCACACTTGGAAATGAAAACGCTCTGTATTTCTGAAAGTGACAATGATATGATTATTGTATATATGATTCAAATTTTTTTTTTTTGTTGCTTTTATTCTGTCATTCTGTGCTAATTAGCAAGGAGAAGTTTTTTTTTTAATAGCCTGATGGCCGCTATAATGCTTATATGCATTATGTATATATATATATATATATATATATATACTTTGCAATATAATACATTTGAGAATTGCAACATCTATAGGGTGAGCATAGAAAAGCTGGCCCATAAACTTGCATTTCTGTTTGATTTTAGTCTAAATATTTTATGTGGTTATGAACAGCAGGTCAAATTGCTGTTGAGTAAATTGCATTTAACCCAGAATATTCCTTTAAAGTCTGCTGGTTACACTGGACTGTTTCAGAATCTGCCCTGCTTGTGTCTTTCCACTCGCCCCCGTTTTCCTGTCTGAGATCTCCATTCCACCCCAAGCCTTGTCATCTAAAATCAGCTCTTCCCCCCTCATCCCGCTCACTTCCAAACACTGGGCTAGTCCTGCCCCGATCCGAAGGGAGCTGACCTGCTTTGAAGTGCTGCCGCTTTTCCAGGATGAGACCTGGAATCTCACATTCCCTGTCAACTCCTGCCCAGTGGCAGATGGAGAAGTCTAGACCTACGAGACTCTCCCATCACGTGCTTCTCTCTCCCCCTCCACGCCCTCATCTCTTTCTCTCTCTCTCTCTCTCTCTCTCTTCCCTGTGTTTCGCCACTCTGAAGGCTCTGCCATTCCAGAACCGCCAAAGCGGAGAATCAGGCTTGATTCTCTACTTTCAGATGGTGACTGGGGTGGTGTATAAACACAGTACTCCTCTAATATCTGAGAAGAGCTTCACTTACAGCCCTTGTCTCCTGCTGTGTTTTAATTCAATCCTTATTGATCCATATCTCTCCTTCCAAGGACTCCAATATCATATGAATGGAGCTCAGGGATGGGTTCCCCATATTATTGTATTCCATGGCCATAAAGGGCATTAGCAGCCAACAGAGCAACCCAGATCAAGTATCAGTCAATACTAGCTAAAGAGAGCAGGCTTTCTCCCTTTCTCTCTGTCTTTCTCGCCGGATTTCTCTCTTTCCTATCTCTCTCCGTAAGAGCGCTGATGGGGTTAAAATATATATGGTGATTATGTCATGCGGTAAAGTGAGGTTCTAAAAAAATCGCTTGAGTTAGCACCGTGTGTTTTTAAAGATATTGTTACTGTCTTATTAGGGAGAAATCAATGGCATCTGCAGATGCCGGCCATTTATATAGCAGACGGGGCTTCTCTCGCCATTTTTTCTCCCAGCATCATTCTCTCTGCGCGCTCCGTGGGGTAGCAGCGGCGGAGGTTATCCTGTGGTTAATGTGACATGGCTGTCTGCGACCTTGCTGGTTGTTAACTGCCCGGATTATTATTGTGATAATGTGGCAATTAAAAGGAAAGCACTCCATCAAAATAGTGGGGCTTATGGTCCTGGAGATGAATGCATAGAGATTACCAGCCAGGGGAAATGCATTAAGACTGCAATCCATTTCGTACTGTAGCCCACCTCTAGCAGTGGAGGCTATTATGGCTCATCTTCATTGATATCCATTCCCGATCAATAGCGCCAGGCTGAGGTAAAAATACGAGTAAATCAACAAAGCTAGAGTTGGTCTTCGATATAAAGGAAGAAAAATCAAACCTCAACTCTAACTGCATATCATACATCTACACAGTGTGTCTTCTCTGAGCCGGCTTCGAAAGTGGGCTAAATCACTTATTGGCGGCTGTTTATATATGGAAACTGTTGTCCTTGAGTGTTTTCTTGTGTTCAAGTCACTTAAAAATGCTTCTGTCTTTCTTTTACAGATTTTTCCTGAAATTCTTTCTCAAGTGTAATCAGAACTGTTTGAAAAATGCAGGGAATCCCAGAGACATGAGGCGATTTCAGGTGAGAATGCACATGTACAGACAAAAATTTTGTTTTACATGCACACAAACAGGGAGTAAGGATATTTTGGTGTCTTTGTAGGTGGTGGTGTCCACCACAGTGAACGTGGATGGCCATGTCCTGGCCGTGTCAGATAACATGTTTGTCCACAACAACTCCAAACATGGGAGGAGGGCACGACGCCTGGACCCTTCTGAAGGTAAGGAGTAAATTTCACAAAAATACACACATTTTGCTTTCTGTGATGTTATTCATGTTAAATCCATCACATATTATACTGTACACTTCTGTTCAAAAGTTTGGGGTTAGTACAATATTTTGAAAGGTAAAGGCTGCTGAAAATTCAGTTTTGCTATGACAGAAAAAAAACATTTTAAAATATATTAAAATAGAAAATGGTTATTTTGAATTGTAATAATATTTTACAGTATTACTGTTTTTACTGTATTTTTGATTAAATAATTGCAGCTTTGGTGAGCATCTTGACTTCTTTCAAAAACATCAAAAAATTGTACTGACCCCAGCCTTTTGAATGATAGCATAAGTTTGACATTGAAACCGCATTTATTATAGTGAAGAAAAAAGTCAAACTTGTTAGTGCTACTTTCTACTTCCTCACCTAGACTACAAGTAATTTGACTGTCTGAAGGGCCTGCACTGGGTAATGTCACTTTGATATAAAATGCTGAAAGTTTGCGTAGAACATCACCTCCCAGCTGAACTCAGAACAGTTCCTGTATGTGGGAAATTGTGTGATTAGCTCTGTGACTGTTTTGTGTGAAAACTGTCACTGTGGAATCACCGGCACTCCTGTGTCCCAATCGAGGAAAAGGAAAGTCGCTGCTCTACTTTTAGTAAGACTCTTCTGTAATTCTCCAAAGACTAAAACATGAAGAGGAAGTCACTGATGGCAGTGCAATGTGGGAGATGGGCAGGCTTTCATCTTGAACACACTAGAATACGCATGCAGATATTGTAAAAGAGAACAGCTGTTCCATTACACCCCAACAGGTGAATGCAAATCACACCCAGCAGTTGTTTACTTTCATCTATTCATTTTCACAGGTATCAAAATTCCCTGTTTTCAGAGATGTTCACTTGCACAACAAAGAGAACATTCAAAACCAATCAGAAGTGATTTCGAGACAAAGTTTGGGAAATTTGCATTCCCATGATGCTGTTCAAAGAAAGTGGCTGCTGGTATACAGCACTACATGCAGTAATGTGGTCTGAAGTTGCACCAAGTGCCCCTCGGTTTGCCTGTTAGCTCGCCAAGCGGCGACCAATCAATTCCCATCCATTGCCAGTGGAGACTGGGCCAGTCATTCAGTCAGCCTGTCTGTCTCCATACCGCCTGCTCAAAGACGGATTTACGCTAAAAAAAACGTAATGGTTTTATTGAGCTGAGTGATGCAGAGACACCAAAGAAAAAATCAAATGAGCTTTTACAGTCATCAGACTTCCTGTTTTTCAGTTTTTTTTTTCATTTGCATTGACGGTATGTGGAGAGTAGAGTAAAACACTGGTAAATGGCAATTCGTTTAACGATAATGTTTCCCAAAAGTTGCATGAACGTTGACACTGACCTGCTCTAACTCAGTGCTTGTGTTGTGATCTTGTTTTCCGAAGCAGCCACTCCATGCATAAAGGCCATCAGTCCCAGTGAAGGATGGACGACTGGGGGGGCCACCGTCATCATCATTGGGGACAACTTCTTTGATGGATTACAAGTGGTCTTCGGCACAATGTTAGTTTGGAGTGAAGTAGGTTTTTAAAGAATATTTTGTATTATTATTATTATTATTATTATATTTTATATAATTATATTTTAATTATATTATATATTATTATTTTTTATTATATTATTTATTTTATTTTAAATAGCCAATTTATTTTACTAATATAAATGCAATTAGTAATATTAAAATAATTATTTTTTTTAAATATTATCCTTAAAATATATTACTTTTTTTACCAAACCTTTCATACTTTTCTTTTCTTTTCTTTTCTTTTCTAAAAGCCAAATTATTTTACTAATAAAATCGTTAAAAATAATAATTGTTTAAATATTTATAATTTTTAAAAATATTTCTTCAAAAGAATACAGTGCCATCTCTTTGCTTTGGATAAATCGAATGAGTTCAAATAACTTGAAAGCTCTGTAGTTTAATGTTTAATGTTACCAAACAAAAAAAATTTAGACATTTTTAGAGACAAACCAGACATCACAACATAACAGATCCTATTACAGTATATGGCTAAAATCTATAACTGTGTCCTTTGAGTAATGAATCATTCTTTAGCTTCAGCATTAACTGTGTTTACATTGGAGACAGTGCTTGTGTTGATGGATTACAAGTGGTCTTCGGCACAATGTTAGTTTGGAGTGAGGTAAGCGTTTTAATAATATTATACATTTTATTTATATTATATTATTATATTTATTTATTTTAAAGAGCCAAATTATTTTACTAATACAAGTTACATTTGTAATATTAAAATAATTATTGTTTAAATATTTATTTATTTTTAAAATATTTATTTGTATTTAATGTTTTAATGAAAATAATTTTTTACTTTAAAAATAGTTTTTTACTTTAAAAGAGCCAAACCTTTTTTGATTTTATGTTATTTTATTTTATTTTATATGCTATTTTATTTTTAAAGAACCAAATTATTTTAGTTTAATAAAAACATTAAAAATAATTATTGTTTAAATATTTATTTATTATCTTTAAAATATTTATTCAAAAGAATACAGTGCCATATATATGGTTTGGATAAATCAAATGTGCTTAAATAACTTGAATGCTCTTTAGTTTACTGTTTAATGTTACAAAGAAAAAAAAAGAGAGAGACCGTTTTAGAGACAAACAACAAGACACCATAACATAACAGGTCCTATTACAGTATATGGCTAAAACCCGTAACTGTGCCCTTTAAGTAATGAATCACTCTTTAGCTTCAGCATTAACTGTGTTAACATTGGAGACAGTGCTTGTGTATTGAGTGCTGACCACTGAACGTGTGCTCTGATGGCTTCTAGCTCATCACACCTCATGCTATCCGGGTGCAGACGCCCCCTAGACACATCCCTGGGGTCGTGGAGGTCACACTCTCCTATAAGTCCAAGCAGTTCTGCAAAGGAGCTCCGGGACGCTTCGTCTACACAGGTATACAACACTTTGCAACTGCCTGGAGTCCTTACCACCATCTCCAGCATCAGAATATGTTTCTGTCATCTTTCTCGCAGGTCGATCTTTGCATGTCTTCTTTGTCCATTTTATCAAGTGCCCTGCCTTTGTTAGCTTAAAATATTGGGCCTTGTATTATTTGCAGTCCGTAAAGACTCTTTCCCATGATGGCATACTGTTAGCAGGTCATTTCTGACTAACTTCTTGTCTGTACTTTTGGTTGATGTCCATTCTCTTGTGTCCAGTGGGCAAGACGAGTATCATTTAGTCAAATCGATGCTTTTCATACACCGATTATTCCATCAGATTAATCCAGATGCCAGTCAAAGCAGGCGAAAGGTCAGATCTAGGACTGTTTAGTGTGATAAGAAAATGTCACAGCGACGGTCATAAAAGAGAAAGAAAAAGAGGCCTGTGTTCAGGCTTTCTGTTATACATCAGCTTTATCTCAGTGTATTTCCCACGTTCTTTGTTCAAAGCACCTCTCATTCAGATGCATTTACCGTGTAAGCAGCAAAAAGAGACAACTTTACAATGGAGAGGACAGCCCTGTCTTACCTTCGACCGTTCCTTTGCAATGCTAATGTCTGCTCGGACAGACAAGATGATTTGACTGACAGCTGTACGCCACATCGCTTTTATGAATCCTGCATTGTGAATAACTTGAATTTTTCAAAATAATATTCTCAGTGCGAAGAAAGCGTGTTGCAAATTGTTAGAATGAATGAAACAGGACCTGCAGAATATCTCTGAATCAGAACACATAGACAAAAATAAATGAAAGGTCATAGAAGATAGAGGACAAAGAGAATAAATTCCTAAAAAATTTTAGTTTATTTGTTTATAATAAAAAATTACAATACTAAAATTTTTTACTATTTTTATGAAATATTGTATACAAATATTTACTTGATCTTTTTTATTAAATATATAATTATTAATATTGACATATATATACATACTTTTTAAAAAAATATATAGCAATTCCTATAAGAATACAGTTTGGAGAGGAGACTATGCCTAATCTTTCTGTTTCTCAAAATCATTTTCATTTTATGTTGCAAATTAGATTCACCCATTCATATTTTAGTTTGTGGATTCACTGACGTACATCCAGCAACTTATTTACTGTGCCAGAGATATTCATGAATGTGAAATGAAGCAGGCTTTTAAATACTGAATAGGCAGACTGCGTATAACTGAAGAGGAATGAGAGTGCATCTAACCTCAGTGATGTCTTTTCCACCAGAGACTTCCCATAAGCCCCAGTGAGCTCAACTTTACACTGCATTCCAGCTCGAAAAAAGCTCACTTCTTATCGTCAGACACTTCCAGATAAACACAAGCCAGTTTGAATATTTTGAAAGAGATACATTTAGGTCATCAGAAATTAAGAGTTCAGGCCGTAGGGATTGGGAGGGGGATACGTACATTGGCGAAGGAAACTGGCATCTCTGTGCAGACACATTATTTTTTATCATATTCCTTTTATCTGCCTTTCATTAGCAGTAATGGACCCCAGAAATGCATCAAAGACGGTCAATGTGCCCATTCTACTGATTGTAGGTTGACTGTCTTATCTTTACTGGAGTGGAAAGCCAGAGCAGCAGTGTTCAAAGCATGTCTTTGATATCACTGCCGTTAACACTGCCTTCACAGGAAGTGATCTCACAGTCTTCAAACTGAAGCTTCTGGGGCTGTTAGATAGATATTCCACCGTGGCTTAGTGAAATTCAGAATTCAGTTCAATTTACCAGTTAAAATTTTGTTGCATGGAATTTTTATTTAAATTGATTATGCCCTACTACAGAATGTTATATTGGAATTTGAATTGGAATGACAGGAAAATGAATTTACTTTCAATTCATAGAAATCCATACAATTTTAATAAAAAAAATAATAATTACAATTTTTAAAAAGAACTGAAATATTTACTATTATTTATATATTGTTTATATTAAAATAAAAATATGAACTATAAATTAAATAATGTACAGCTTTATAATTTCATATATAAAGGCATATATTTCTATATTATATATATACAGATATATATTTATATGTTGCGTGATTTAAAAACGATACTTATTGCAGTTCATTTCAATTTCTGTTCATATTAATTGTATTTTCTTAAATTCACATTTGAATCCCAATTCTGCATCCTGTTTGCTAGCTCAGTTCAAATTCAACTGAAATTCTGTTATTGAACTGTAAATTAAAAGGCTTTCTCAGTTCTGTTCTGAATATCACACAAGTCTGCTCTGCACCTGCTGGCTGTGGCTTTACCATTCTTAGCACTACAGGGAAATGTCAAAGACTGGCTCTGTCCAAATTTCCCGAAAGCATTTCACGTGTGGCATGGGCTAGTTAGGACATCTTGTTAAATTAGCAGAAATTTAAGTCCATTCTCACTTTCAGTGTTGCAGCTGGTACCTAATAACTATTACGGCTCTGTTGCTTTCTCACATTTACTCTGTTCTCTGCTGCTCTCCCTTCGGAGAGATCTTCACTCTTATTCTGTTAGTTCTCCTTTCTGCCTGCATGCATCATTAAGTCCTTCAGTCCACCAGCTCTTGTCTCTCTCTGTCTCTCAGGGGGTTAAGACTTCCCAGGTGTTGGGTTAGAGGAAGGAGGGCAAGATGAGTGTGAAGAGCCTAAGGGTATTGACTTTCCTGGGAAAACACAGCTCTCTAAAATCAGTAGCCAAATACTGCAATAACTCAACAGCCATTGATCCTCTTTCCCCTACGGCCACATTGATCTATACATTACAAGCTCTGAGACTGGCGGCATGGATCCAGCCTACGCTAACACAACCTTCCCAATAGCCTGTAACTTACTGCCTCTGTCATTATAATCATAATAATAATACATGTTACCAGAAGTAATGTATTCAGTATGATACAGCTGAATGACAGAAAATCGTGCCTTTGGTTTGCAAGTGTTCGAGCTGTATTTGGGGCATCAAAAAGTCGGCATTTGACTTGGCCTTTTGGGTATAACATTTTATTTGATTGCCTCAGTCAAGAATATCCAGCAGAAATAAAACTTGTATCTGAAACATCCTCTCCACTTCCTGAAAGGGGAGGGCTTATATTCCCTTAGCGGTGCTGCATGCATTCCAAGCAATTGCACAATATCCTAGAAACAGAGGATACTGGAGGTGCGGGACTTGTTAATATGAAGAGTGCTGTTCTCCTGGGCACCAGTGTGCCTGTCAGAACATGCCTGATGCCTTCCAGGCTGACAGGCTTTGGCATTGCAAACAAGAGCTGTAGCATCTTTGCTGGGTGAGGCCTTTTGTTTAAAAGACTCAGTGTTGCTTAAACAGGGTGCTGGGTTACAAAACGGGCAGGGGCAGGATGAACTTCCTCCCTGACCACCTGCTCAACCTCTTCCCAGTACCTTATTTTGGTTTGTTTAAGCGTAAATTATAGAAAAGGGGTTGTTTTGTGAAGCTAATGACTGTCATGGGGTTGTGCAGTAGGCTGGCACAGTCCCAAAGGGTTAGGAAGGTAGGGTGTATATGTTTTTGGTGACTCTAAGTGCACAAGTATACTTATACATTATACAATTGCCAGAAGCGAATGTACTGTAAAGTGAGTTACTATTAAAGGAATAGTTCACCCAAAAATGAAAATGTACTCAAAAATTATTGGCCAAAATGGAAACTGAAAATTATTATTTTAAATTGTAATTATTTGTAAATATATATATTTTAAAACTAATTTAATTAAATTGTCTAATTATTTTTAATAATATAATAATTTAAAGTACTGGATAATGTACTTAAAATATTATGATATAACTCTGTAGACACAAAAACAGAATTTTGGGTCATATAAATATGTTTATTTTATAAAATGATTCTTTTAATTATTTTGAAATAACGGTTTCTGATAAAATTTTCC
>NW_015638565.1:1745339-1788014 GCF_001515625.1 Sinocyclocheilus rhinocerous
ATATATATATATATATATATATATATTCATTCCTACTATGTCCTACAGTTCCATAATGAATATGTTGGTTAACTAAATAAACACAAACTCTTAAGAGGACGTTTCTCAGCACAGTCAAGAGCTACTCTATATAAACCTGTATGACTTTCTTTTTCTGTGGAACACAAAAACAATGTAAGTCCATACAATGCAAGTCAGTAAGATCCAATGTTGTTGTTTTGGACCCCATTGATTCCCATATACAGACAAAAACAGTTGAAACATTCTTCAGAATATCTTTAGGTTTGGAACAATGTGAGGAAGAGACTAAGAGACTTCTGGAAATGCAGGAACGTAGGGCTGGAACATATGTTTGGAATCATTGTAAGGGTGGGATTGGATGTCAAAGCCTTATAACAAAGATTTCCTCAATCTAGCTATGCCATTGCTGCAGCCTGAGGCCAGGGATGTTGATTGGAAAACTACGGAGCACCCAGCTGGTATGCAACTTAAAATCATGGGCTGGTCTTGGAACCTGCTCGCTGTGTTCTCACATCAGCCAGAGGTTCTGGCGCCATCCACTATATAAGCTCTTTAAAACTGGCACTAAAGCTTAATGGCACAGGCTCTGTGGATGCGGTGGCTGATGTTTCTCAAAGACCGTTCCCATAGTCAGAGCTCGGAGAGGGACCAGGAGCAGTGCACTTGTTGCCCAAGCCGTGGAACAATGGGCCACTTTGTTACCTTTCATCCTCGGCACGGGCAGATGGAACACATTAGCGGAACGTTCCACTGGATGAGCTCTGCGGGGCTGCCTAGCACGTAGAACAGGACCCGGCATGATGTCATCATTTCGTTCAGTTGTTTCACAGTTTGGACGCTGATGTGTTTGAGAGACTCGCACTAGGAGGTGGTCTGTCAGCAGTATCCTGACTGTGGCGTATATTGGTGAGATACTTTCACAGTAGCTGAAGTACAGCCTTTTAGTGGAATCCATAACCCATCTGCTTGTATGTGGTATATAATGTCAAATTTCAAAGGTTAGAAAAGCAGAAACATCATAACTTTTTTATTTAAACTTATTTTAAATTATAATTCTTAATAATAATAATAATAATAATAATAATAATTTAAAAAAAAGAATAATTTAAAATACTGGAATATTTTTAATTTGATTTGTTTTAAAAATATTGCTCTATAAAACAGATTTTTTTTGTAATATAAAATATTTTTACCCTATAAAATGCTTCTCTGAATTTTAAAGTAACAGTTTCAGATCAAATTTTCCACTTTTGTTTGTCCACTTTTTTTTCTTTTGGTCAAAAACTAAATATGATATTTCACAGACTTTTTGGTGGCCAAAATGTTGGTTCATCAGTCTATGAGGCTCAAGAGATATTAAAACTACTTTGATGTATTGAATCATGATCTATGTAGTCCAGTCATATAGTTAGTTGGCTGCTCTGCACCTGCTGGCTGTGGCTTTACCATTCTTAGCACTACAGGGAAATGTCAAAGACTGGGTAGTCTTTGTAGTTTATGTAGTCCAGTCGTATAGTTAGTTGTCAATTCCCAGCCCTAAAATAACTACACAGCACCAACTCTCTGATAAATGGAAATGTGTGCAGTGACTTAAATGTAGCGAATATTTCCAGTGTGGAAAGAATGAAGTGGAAGTGACATTAACACACCGAGCTCCATCCGTTACTCCTTCTCTCTCTTTCTCTCTCCTCGGAGACTGAGCAGTGACGCAGATTACCACTTGCATCCATTTGCCTTACTGGCTAGATATGTTAATCATCTGCTGGGTAATTGCCTCTGTAGTGCCTTGATTAAGTTGAGTGATACGTCAAGGAAGTGTGCCTCAAAGCCATACTTCCCCCACCTGAGGAGCCTGTTATTATTTTGGAGTCACAGCCTAAAGTGTCCCCCCATGAAATGACTAATTATCCAACATTGGTTCCACAGGTCTCCTCTTTAAGAGAAAAGTGACTCCTTTGATAGTGATATGAATCTCGACTCTGTAAAGGAACGACACATTCCCCTGGTGGAGAAAAGCCCTCATCAGCTCATCAAATACTCAACCTCCTCCTCTTTTATTCCACTGATCTTATTTCCCGTCTCGCATATGCATACATAATGACAGACACCCGTGAGTTGATACAGCACATGCGCTTTCTGAACATCTTGTTCCCTTAATATAACATCTGACCAAAAGTGAGAATCGTTTGTTGATTATGATCTGTCCCTAAAAAGCCAGACAGTTTTTCATAGTGCGGTGTCAGACAGGGGTAAACCGAGGTTACTCGGCTTTCCTAATTGCTGCCATAACAGCAAAGCGTGTTTAAGCCGTAATTAAAAGTGTGTGGTTTTTAGTGCGAGCGAATCTGTGTTGTCTACGTGTTTGAAGAGGCTGGGGTGGGTTTCTCTTCATCTTCCCCGGTGGCTCTCCACTTTAAAGCAGCCTGCGCGCCCTGCCTCTACTGTCAATCACAGTTTAAAGTTCATGAAATTTCTATGAGGATCGATCCAGGGAGGAGGAGGAGGTAGGAGTGTTTGGGGGTTGCAGGGGTTAGGGATGGGGGAACGGGCCGTAATGATTGATCAGAACTTGCACTTTGAATCTCACTTCTTGATTTATTCCTTCAGAGTGGTGCAAAGAAGCACATTCGGATTTTTCCGGCAGGTGTTTCCACGTGCCATGACCTTTTTTGACGTGAGGACAAAGAGGAGATGGATGAGTTGAAATCGATGGCACGCAACAGGGGGTCTTCAGACTTTTGTCAACAAGCCAGATCGTCGACTTCGTGGCGACAGACTAGAACAAGAAAACAAATCGCTTCCTCTCACGTCGCCCCGTTGCGCGTCTGTAAATGTCCTCCCCCTAAAGAGTAGTGGGGCAATCTAAGTGCGAGATACCCATCGGCAGGTGAAAGAGCCGCTTGGAGCCATTCTCTCCCATATCAATCATGTAGCACATGAAAATGAGAAATTGAGGCGTGTTGCATCGGAATCCGAACCCGCATCAAATTCTCTATTCCATCAATGTGCCTCCCATGGACAGAGCAGGGCTTGATCAAGTGTTTTAGATGGGCCGAGGGCTCCATCTGAAATTGTTCAGTCTGCGTTAGAGGGAGACCGCTGAAATAGCCTCTCTCTGAATGGCGCAGATACACAGTTGCGATTGTGGCCTAGGGGGGCATGACTACGCTTACAATCGCTACATCACAGAGGCTAAGGAGGAGAGCACGGGAATGGATATGGCACCTAAAAAGCCTGTGTTGTAAAGACAGACGCCATCAGGAAGATGGGAAACATGATCAGCCTGGGGGCCTGTTGGAAAGTGGGAACAAGAGAATGTAAATAGAAAAACAGAGGAGGGTAAATAGATGTAAGCCCATCGGAGAGCATGGATATAAACAAGTGCAGACTGAACGTATATACAGTTGGCGGGAGACAAGTTATTGGGGCTGGGCTGGGAAATTAGGCGCTGTGTTATCTTGTGGAGCAGGGTTGTGTGCCATTCATAATAGTTTTTAAGTTACGCTCCAGAATTGGAATTGAATTTGAATTCAGAATAGTTTTTAAATTCCAATTACATTCCTGAATTTGAATTGAGGTAGCAAACAGGATACAACACTGCAATTCCAATTTCATAGTAAGGAAGTGAAATTAAAATGAAAGGAAATTCCTAGAAAAGAAAAACTACATTTTAAATATAAAAGCAAACTGATTTTAAAGTAAAAAAAAAATGCTTAAAAAGCATGAAGCTTAAAAGATGGATGGATGGAATGAACGAACAAATGAATGAATGAACAAACAATGGATGGATGGATGGAATGAGCAGATATATAGATATAGATAGAATGATGGATGGATGGAATAAACATATATTTTTAATAAACTCTATTGACTGAATTGTGAATTGTGTACAAGGGATTACCTCTGTTGAATATGTTTGAATTGCAAATCATTTTCTTGTCACTCCAATTCAAATCCCAATTCAGCTTCCTATGTGTTGTGTGTGGAGCCAATTATTCATTTACATTCTCTGCTTTTTCTCTCATTCTGGTTGTATATATTTTCCTCTCCTCTTTAATTTCCCTCCCTCTTTTATTAGTAAGCATTGCCCTCATTAGATCTGGCTATCATGAGTTGGTGCATGTTGAGTGGTTTTCCAGTCAGCCCTATTTGACCTCTGACTTCTGCAGAGCGTATAATAAGAACAGAGAGGTATGCTGGGATTGATTTTCGAGTTTCACACACTACCTCTAATTTGCTAGATAGATAGCGTTCCGGCGAGCTCATATGTGAGGACAAACGCAGGTGTGCAGTGCAGGTTAACTGCATGTCAGAGGTCAAATGCTCAACGGTTTTGCTGATGTGTGTCGATGATGATGGGGGACACGATTCAGACTCGACCCTGCAGTGCTGATGATCAAAATCTTGACAGTAATAGATCTAGTTATGCAAACAACATATGAGGAAATGCTTTTTTGTCTCCTATATGGTGGCACATTGTGTTGTCCCGTCCCACTGGACATCTGAAAGAGGAAATCATATGAATCTTTCACTGTTACCTCACACCCCAAAGCAACCTTCTATTTAGCATCAGTAGATCTCAGTGGAGTGTGTGATAACCTTCAAACGAGAAACAGAGAGAGAGAGAGAAAAGAGATGTGTAGCCCCACAGCGCCTGCAATGAGATGATTAAATTAATAATAAATATACATCCCTCTATTCGTCTCCTCCAACACACACACACACTCGCCACCTCTTCAGCGAACTGCATTATCTTTCCCTTTTCGCAATCGCACGTCAGGCACAGCAAAGACGTGTGGATGGCTGAGAGGAAGGGAGAAAAAAATCAATACAAATTACGACGGAGAAAGTGGCACTGATGGCTAGAATTGCAGCATATGTTTACACTAAATCAGGCAATCTATCTTCATATGGGCTGTGTAATGCAGGCGGGGTCAGGGTTCGGCCCGCGCACACACACTCTCCAATTACTCCCACTTCTCTGTGGGAGGCAGCCGTATCGATTGGCTGAGAGGACAGAGGCCCTGCAGGCAGCCAGTGGGGCGCAGGGGTCAAAGTTCAGGGGGATTTTAATAAGAGAAGTAATGGGCTTAATTTCTTGGGGGGTGTGATTGAGAGACAAAGCCCTCCCTCTCATGTCTCCTGTCCAACGGTTCATTAAAGTGCAAGTTTTATGGGATTGCTTTGTGAAATTGCTCTCATGAAAGCTCTTCTTCCGATGTTCCCGTGTCTCATTCCTTTTCTCTCATTCCTTTCTTCTTTCCTCCCTCATCTTTAGTTCTTTTGAGGGTTTTTTGCTTATTCATTCATCTGTATGTTCGTTTGTTTGTTCATGTGTTCGTTCATTAATTTTTTAATTCATTCTTATTTGTGCTCATTTGTTCATTCATTCGTTCACTCCATTCCTTTCTTTCTTTCTTTCTTTCTTTCTTTCTTTATCTCTCCTTCTGTCTTACACTCTTTTTTCCTGACACCTTATATCCAGATGGCGGTGATTATAGCATAGCAGACTGTCAAAAAATGACACAACAAAACAACGGCACGTAGATCGCTTACTGAGTCTAATCACACTGCCATTTGATCAAACCGCAGTTCTCCCGACTTGAAGAAGGAACGTGATCGTTTCCACAGAGCCTTTCTCAGAGCATCCTGAGAGACTGTTCCCTCACTTTCACGGGTGCATTGAGTCACAAAGACCCCGACACACCCCCTCCTCAGCAACCGCTGTCACTCCGCTAGCTCTTTTCTCCTCCTCGCTGTGAAACCAGCTCAAACAAATTTGATTTAGCAGCTCGCCGAGACCCATTCCCGAGGAAAGAAAACAAATATTGTTATAATGGTAATAACATCTATTTGCCGCGCACGACAAACGGCACCGGGCCCTTTGAAAAGAGGCCCCTGCTCCTGCACAGCCACCTTATTCTTATTCATGAAAGCATCGCTTATGCATATTAGTGCAAACTAGGTATTCTACTCGCTAGCATTTGGACTGTCAATCATCCTTACAGAATACAAGAGGCAACGGTGACAAAAGCGGACCGGGCAAGAAGGCTGACAAATTGTCCCCAAAGTCAAATTTGACAGCCTTTTATGATTAATGGGCTTGATTATGGAGAAATATCTCCCTAACTGCTTTCCGGGTGTTTCTTTCTGCCATCGTATCGCGACAGAGATGGGAAAGAGGGGCTAAGCGGAGGTGCTGTTTGCAGTGAGAGAATGAAATAAACGTGAGCAGGGTTGAGTGAGAAGAAAAGAATTGAATCAGGCAGGAAAGGTAAGAGTTTGGAAATAAAGAAGTGTAAAGAGGGACAGGAAGGCCATAGGGCCTCACTAAACACTTCATAAAACAAATTCACACAGGGGTAAGCCTGGATTGATGCCACAGGGATGAGCATAAACAAATATACAGGGAGAAATGTACACAGACGCACGTTGATATTTAACTCCGCTGAACTCTGGGACATCATGGCAGAGAACTCTGGGAAATGGACAAGATGACATAATGGCCTCTTTCTGAGAGAACTGCAGTCAGTTAAATCAAATAAACTTCTTATTTTCGGTTTCTCCCGCAGCTCTGAATGAACCCACCATAGACTACGGCTTCCAGAGGCTACAAAAGGTCATCCCTCGTCACCCTGGAGACCCGGAGAGGTTACCTAAGGTAAGTGTGGTCGGCAGAAAATGCTTTCGCTGCATATTTTTCCATTCTATCAAAATCAGATTTTGTTTACCCTGGCCATGCTTTGGATTTGCACAAGCTCTCCTGCATTTGAAAGAAATGCTTGAGATAAATTTGAAAATAGGTGTAAAGCATTCGCTAGATGGGAGTTGAATATTTCATCCTCAGATTTGGCGTTGCATCTCCAGTCTTGCTGAAAAGTACAAGTGTTTTCTTATGTCTGTGAAGCAAACCTTGTTTCTGAAAGCCTGAGGGTCTTCTGTTTGATAGCGTAGAAGAGCAGCTCATACTGGCTTGTGAATGAAAAAACAACTGTTTGTGTGATGCCGACTTTGAGAGGGTGAGATGGAGGTTAGATTGCCACTGTTATGCATGCTGGTGGCACATTGCAGCTTTGGGGCAGCAACCAGCAACAAATCAAAGAACAAAGCTGATATGCATTGGATGCAGACTGTGTGTGTGTATATATATATATATATATATATATGTATATATATACAAAACACACATGGGTGCGCACACACGTCGATTCAAGCGCAAAAACTCAATGTGCCATGGATGGTTTGCTGCCTGGTTAGTATGAAAAGATTATTTTCCCCTAAAAAGGCAGGAAGCTAAGTGAGAGAGATTCTTTCGGGCAGGGCGCTGGTGTAGGAGGGGATCAGATCTGATGCGGACTGACACTTTAAAACAGCTGCCAAATTGAAACCATTTATCAAAATCTGACATCTGAGATCCAGTCACCAAAAAAGCAGTTTATTTGTAAATTGATACTAATAGTGAGCATACATTGTCTGGGTGCTTTGATGCTGCGATATGTGGCAAAGGGAGACCGCCAGCTATCACCTCTCATATACTTATACATTCAAGAGGAAAACTCAATAAGAATGTAGACAGGTTTTTTTCAGGCCGTCTTTTTTCTGTTCCCGGTACCTCGGTTTTTTGACACAGTCGTATAAATAAATAACCAAGTAAATACATAAAGCAGTAAGTAGGTAAATAAATAACTAAGTGAATGAATAAGTAATTGAGCATGCAAATAAGTAAAAATAAATAAATAAACAAATAAATAAATATAAAGTTTGGTAAATAACTATTCCAAGCTGTGCATGAACAACCTTGTTTGTCCATTTAACACTGTTATATGTTTCATAGATATAGATATATCTATATATTTTATTACACACACACACACACACACACACACACATATATATATATAATGGGTGCGCACACACGTCGATTCAAGCGCAAAAACTCAATGTGCCATGGATGGTTTGCTGCCTGGTTAGTATGAAAAGATTATTTTCCCCTAAAAAGGCAGGAAGCTAAGTGAGAGAGATTCTTTCGGGCAGGGCGCTGGTGTAGGAGGGGATCAGATCTGATGCGGACTGACACTTTAAAACAGCTGCCAAATTGAAACCATTTATCAAAATCTGACATCTGAGATCCAGTCACCAAAAAAGCAGTTTATTTGTAAATTGATACTAATAGTGAGCATACATTGTCTGGGTGCTTTGATGCTGCGATATGTGGCAAAGGGAGACCGCCAGCTATCACCTCTCATATACTTATACATTCAAGAGGAAAACTCAATAAGAATGTAGACAGTTTTTTTTTTTCACGCCGTCTTTTTTCTGTTCCTGGTGCCTCGGTTTTTTGCCACAATCCTATAAATAAATAACCAAGTAAATACATAAAGCAGTAAGTAGGTAAATAAATAACTAAGTGAATGAATAAGTAATTGAGCATGCAAATAAGTAAAAATAAATAAATAAACAAATAAATAAATATAAAGTTTGGTAAATAACTATTCCAAGCTGTGCATGAACAACCTTTGACTGTGTTTTAGCATATACTTGACTCCTTCCAAATCCTTGATCAGATCTGCAGTGTGTGTGCCAGTGATGGCCCCAGCATTTAGAAACCCAGCTGTGTTTGTCTGACGACCTTTGCTGGGGCCAGGCGTGTATCAGGTTTATCTATAATTTCATTTCCAGGCCCGGGTTTGGCCGTGAGCACACACCTCTCCATCCAGATAGATCAGGAATATGGATGTGATTCAGGACGCTGCTCTGTCCCGCAGGCAGCTGTGTTTCTCACTGGCATTTGGGACAGACGTTCACAGGCGGTCCCAGGTTACCGTAAGGTTAACGACCTGTGACATCCACTCTAATTGACACCTGGATTATGGCGTGTCTTATAAACTGAGAAGGGGGGGTCTTTCTTAGCAACTGTTTCCAACACAAGAAAAATGTATGTACATTAAATGAACTGAAAAAGTCCTGTTTGCATACTGAAATATTTGTAAATGGGCTTCCTGCTCAGTCAGTTGGGGAAGTCGTGGCCTAATGGTTAGAGAGTCGGACTCGTAACCCAAAGGTTGCGAGTTCAAGTCTCAGGTCCAGCAGGAATTGTAGGTGGGGGGGAGTGAATGTACGGCACTCTCTTCCACCTTCAATACCACGACTGAGGTGCCCTTGAGCAAGGCACCGAACCCCCAACTGCTCCCCGGGCGCCGCAGCATAAATGGCTACCCACTGCTTCGGGTGTGTGTGTGTTCACTGCTGTGTGTGTGCACTTAGGATGGGTTAAATGCAGCGCACTAATTCCTAGTATGGGTAATCATACTTGGCCACATGTCACGTCACTTTCACTTTCAGAGAGAATATGCACTTTATGTGCATGTGGCAGCTCCCAGAAGCACTGGATAGGAGAGACTGGAGCTAGCTGTCACAGTTTGTACTTGAGTGAATATTTCTCAGAGTGGGTTTAGTCAGTTTCTCAATAGATGCAAATTTTGACCTTAAAACGCTATTGAACTTTACACACTGTTTTACACACACTTTTGTGACAACATGCCCCAATGGTAAGGCATATTGTTACATTATGGGGTAAGTTAAAATAATTTGATTAACAGCCATTAAACTATATGAGGTAAAATATATACTATACTATACTATACTATACTATGGTAAACAGCAAATTAATTAGCTAAAATTAAACAGCAAAATAATAAATAAAACAAAATGTAACAAAAAATACATTTGTGGAGTTGGATTTTTCACTCAAAAACCCCGTCTTCCTTTTCAAGTCCTGTTCATTCTACTATGTGCCCTTTTTAAGAGGAAATAGATTATTGACTTCCTTTGCCTTGTCATATTGGCACATTTTACTTTATCAGTTGCTCTTTATTAGCACAATAAGCTTATATGTGTGTGTGCAAGTGTTGTAATGTTGTATATGTATGTATGTGTGGTGGACCTCTGTTCACCAGGCTCAGTGTGTGTATGTGATTTATCATTGTTAGGGGACCTGTCGGATGGCTTGCTCTCCCGGGTCAGCTGATCTGCTCTCACAGGCGCTTGAGAACCATCCTCCCATAATTGAGCCCCTGGAAAAAAAGCAAGGGGAAAACAGGAGGAAGAAAAGATAGGAGGAAGATAGAAACAGGCTTGTCGGGAGACAGCCTTCAGGGTTAGAGAGCCGAGAGCCGGGTCAATCTAGAGTCAAACAGACTCACCTTGTTACCTGTGCTGAATGAACTGTAGAGTGTCTGAGCGACTCCTCGTGACCCATTCACCCACATACACTTCACACACACACACACACAGACAGCGGGAGGCCGGGAGTGTTGAGATGGTTTCATGCTGTGATGCTGTGCTGTGGAGGTCTGTGAAAAGGAAAAGGAGAGGAACACAGCATCTCAATGCGCCGTAACACGTGCTCTCTGCCTTTTGGCAGGTAGAGTGAAGAGATTAACATGCAGACATGAATCCAGCTCATCCAGAACACCTCTCAGGGGAGGGAGCCGCTCACATGCCTCCCCGAGCGAATCTCTCCGAGTCCAAACCCTTTCTGGCCTGTCTCTTAAAAATAAAGGTTCCAATTAGAACCGAAAAGAGTTTTACTGGCCGGTGTTCCACAAAGAATGTTTTTATATTTTACTGTTCTCAGATGATGCTAATGCTAATAACGATGCAAAATGCATGTGCATATAATTGCACATAGTTAGGATAATAAAAAATACATTTTTTAAAAGGGAGGGAGATATCTTTTGTTTTTGACTTTAGGGATGCATCGAAACAAACTTTATGGTACTTCAGTGCACATTTTACACAAATCTTTTGGTAATATGGCCAATACTAAAACAATATTTGCCCAAGTGTTATTTTAATATTATCTATGTACTAACGTTTTATTTAAAATTGTAATTAGCTTTTATTTTATATTTTCAGTTTTCATTATTAATTTTTAATGTGCTTTATAAATAATAAATAATATTTATTAATTGTTAATACAGTACTGTACTATTTAGTGTCCTAAGAACCAAATAGACAACTCAAGATACCTAGAAAAATGATTTTTCATATCAAGAGGATCTTAAGAAGCTGCAAAGAATGAGGAACCAGAAATCACAAAGTGGGACAATTCCTCCAATCGCTGACCCTGCAGAGGATCGCTCACAGTCCTCTTAGTAGCACAAGAGTGACTCCTGCCTTGTCCTTAACCTGTGACGCAAGGGACCCTCTGTAAGGTCCCATCACCTGATCCCCAGCATTGCCTGGGGCTCCCGGGTGAGGAGGAGAGGGTGTCAAATTGGGGCTTTGCAAAGAAAGTCCACCACCCTAGAGTAATAAAGATCACAGGATGACTAATTGTATGCCTGGCAGGCGGCAGATCTTTACACCTCAACAGTCAGCTAATAAGACAAAAGGCCCAGCGCCTGTCTCTCCCAGGGCCAGGTGGCATACCTCTGGAGCCCAGAGCGAGGTCAGGTGCTCGGGCCGACCGGCTGTAATCATCAGCGGGTCTACTTGAGGGCAACTGCCACCTTATCAATCATTGATTGAATTTCATTAGGGGTTCAACAGAGTGAGTATTGAGCCTCGAAGTGATATTGAGGTTATAGTGCAGCTTGACTACAGGGAACGCAGCGCTGATTTGTGCTGGCAGACTTAATTTGAGAGGGAATGTGCTGGACTTTTTGTTTGGGCAGAGAAAGTGTGATGTGAAATAGTTTGTAGAGACGTGTGAGGGGTACGTGTGTAAAGTAGCCGCAGGTCGTTTTATAGACGCCACATAAATAATGAAGTAAAGCTAAGTCCACCACCGAGCAGAACTGTGCAGTTTATTCACCTTGTGGCTGTTTGAAGTCATTTTATACCTCTCTCTCTTGCTTATTCGTCTTTCTTCATGCCTCACGTTCTTATATTTCTCAAATAATTATTTTCTTTTTATATTTTACAGGCGACCAAAACAGTTTAGCTTTACGTTATATGTATTCATATTTTTTTAATCCAAAGTGACTTTTAAATAAGGAATACAATGCTGTGAAACAAATATACAAAATAAATATATTTTGTTATTATTAAGATTATTTAATTTGATTTATTTTAATTTAAATAATAACATTTACACAATCTTGAAAAACACTTTTTTACTAATACTAATTATGTATATTAATAAGCATTATTATTAATATTAATTTTAGCAGCTGCAGTAAAATAACAAAATCTACAATAAAAAACAAACAACATTTCTCATAGAAAAAGTGATTGGAATGTTTGCAGTGGAGAGTGTTCTGGGTTGGTGTTGTTAGGTGGTTGCTCAAGTCTATGGGACTTTTTTTTACTTTTATTGTCCACCAGGCAAATATCGTTAAATCTGATCACTTACAAGCTTCAAGATGACTTAAGTTTATACTTATGGTTAGTGGTTTGATCAGATCTCTAACATGAAGTAAGAAAGACATTTTAGCACTAAACCAATGAGTCATACTTGACCTTTAATCATTTCTTTATCAAATTAAAGTTCATATCGCAAACTCAGAACATACAGACTAGCAACTATGTTATGTATGTATATACTATGTATTTGTGTGAAGATGTGAATAGCTAAGCACGAGTGAATGTGTGTGTGTGTGTGTGTGTTTTTACGTAAGTGCTTGTGTGTGCGTTCATGTTGTGCCAAAGGGCCCGTGGCAGGGTATCGTAGCCAGCGAGCATCAGAGACATTAACTAACTTCTGTTTTATAATGGAGATTAATGAACTGAGCCGTGGCCAGGGGGAAGACAGGACAGGAGAGGAGAGCAAAGGAGAAAGAGGGTTTGAAAAAGAAGAGAGAGAGTCATATTTTGTCGTGGGAAATGCAAGTCAATAAGGATGAGGAGGAGAAGGAAGCTTAGTGCCCCCATCTTCATATGCCCCCCAATCCTCTCTTGCGTGCGTGTATGTTGTGCACTACCACGCAAACACAGTCCCAGATGAGCTCTTAAAGCTAAAATTCAAAGGAATATCACAATATTCGGTGGTTTCCTGAGCCTGTTTCTGCCTCTCCGCCTGATCTGAAGGCCACTGTTGTTCTTCCTCGTAAATGTAACAGTTTCCACACAGTGTGTTCAGAAACTCAGCCAGAAAGTGTTCAATTTCAGGGCCTCGTGGCCTGGCATAAAACAGTCACTAAAGAGCTGCGCTTTACAGATGCAGGCCCTGCTTATGTTTGCATGACATAGATGTGAGAAATCCGAGAGCTAATGTTCCAGCATGGGTTTTACATTTCTGCATGTATTAAAGCATATTTGTGTATTTTAGTTTGTTTCTGGCCTAGATACAGTTTTGGGGACAAAATGTCTAAAAGTGCCCTAGAAAAATCAGTAACAGTAGTTTTTTGTAACTTGAAATGGTTTATAAAGAGATTAAATAATATCTTTATTCAGTAAATGTTTAAAGCTTTATTTTAAGGTTAGTTTAAATGATAGTTTATAGTTTATATAAGTAATAATATGGTTATAATTTATATTATTCAATTTATATTCAATTATTTTTAATTAAATATATTTCTTATTACTTATTTGCGAGCTAATGTTCTTTATTCACTTGTAAAAAGGTTCAGATTTATTTTAAAGTTACGAAAAGTTTAGATTTAACAACAATGCACAAAATAATAATAAGATTTACTTAATTTTTACTTTATATTATTTTTCACACTTTTTTTTGGGAAGTCTGTAGCTAAAATGAACAACAATACACTGAAAAGTGAGATTTACTTTAAGATTTTATTTATTTTCTTACTTAAAATTTTTATTATTTGCATGTCTTATTTAGTTTAAAATGTTTTTTTTTATGCTATTTATATATAATAAGTTACTAAACGTAAAAAAAATCAAATTTCAACATTAACACTAGTGTAAATAAAACTGCCAAACAGTATAAACAGTAAATACACAACCTCATTAATTATTCATGCCCTGGTGCATGCTGGGAACACCAGCATTGTAAAGCTACGTGTATTTTACTTGATTTTATACCTTTGGAATATACTGATATTTGTCAATAAATATTTCCAGGTTTTTTTTTTTTTTTTGGGATCGAGACCGTACTTGAGGGTTGTAAATATAACAAACACTCTTAAGTAATATTTACGTGAATTTAAGTTTTTATTTCAACATGCATAATGTATAATTAGCGTAATATTTCTATTGTGCGTGTACAGACACAGGCTGTTGTTCTCACAGTACAGTAATGATAGGTTTGCCAGCAACCCCAGCTGCCTCTTACCTGGCAACACTTGAGGGAGAAAAACAACTAGAACTTCCCCTCTTCATCTCTCTCCTTCTCTCTCTCCCCCTCTCTCTTTCTTTCTCTCTCTCCTCCTAACATACTCACTCACTCACTCACTCGTTTCCACTTTATTTGTGCACATTTCCCTCACTTTGTCTTCTTCTGTCTTCTCTCCATCCCTCGAGTCTTTTTTCCTTTGTTTTCTTCCAACCCTTTCCCCCTTTGCTCATCTTTCAGCGCTGTTTTCTGTCTGCATCTCTCACTTTCACCTCTCGTCATGAGATTTACAATTACTCTGCCGTTTCCTTTTTTTGTCCTGCTCTCTGCCAACCTGTTTTTTTTTTTTCTGCCATTTTATCCTGATTTCATGAACTGCATCTGTAGTTCTTTGGGTCAATCTTTTCTCTCTTTGTCTGTGTTTACTCTATACTTTCATCTGTCTCTCTCTTTGTTTTCCGTTCTCTCCTCATACAGTCATGTGAAGTGTGTGTGGGGGGGTAGGTTTCAGTGTAATACCCCAGGGAGCTCCAGTAGAGGTTGCCATAATACCAGCTCTGGCTTCCTCTGTATCACCTCCACACCTCTCTGTCTGTCTCTGAACATTGTGTGTGTGTGTGTGTGTGTGTGTGTGTGTGAGAGAGAGAGAGAGAGAGAGAACAATCCTCCTCTTCAGCCTGATCATACAAATCTACATTTATCTACAGTGTGTACTAGGCTTGTCATTTTAAACATTTATGACTTTCTTTCTTTCTTCTGTGGGACACAAAAAGAGATGTTTAGCAGAATGTTTGAGCGGCTCTCTTCTTTACAATGAAAGTAGATGGTGACCAGAGTCTCTCAAGCTTCAAAAGCAGAAAAACACACTATAAAGCATCATGGTCCATATGTGCTATATTAAAAAAATTGTTTGAAAATTAACTCATTATTCACAGCTGTGGTCACTTTTAATTTCAATTTATTGTTTATTTATATTTTGATTGAATTCGAGTCAGCAAGTTTTTTATGATTAAATTGATCAAAAGTGACAGACATCTTTTGCAACAATATAAATGTAGTTATTATAAATGAAAATAAATGCTGTTATTTTAAAATTTCTATGCATCAAAAAATTACTGAAAAAAGTATTACAGTTTTCACAAATATATTAAGCAGCACAACTGTGATAATATATATCTTTTTTTTCTGAGCACCAAATCAGCATATTAGAATACATTTTTTAAGGATCAGTGGGACAAGACATGTATATATTCATTATTTCTTTGCAATAATGTGTACTGATGCGCTCATAAAAACATTGAGTAGAAATGACAGATATTATTGTAAAAAGTTAAATAGATGGAAACAAAGTGTTGGGCAAGAGTGATGATTTAATGCTTCCATATGAAGTGGAAAGGAGGTGCCACGGGTGTGAAGACAGGAGATATAATGTAAAAAAATTAGACTTTAATTCAGTACAGATGTAGCAGATGGAAAACAAGTATGCACAAGAAGCCATTGAAAGATGCTTATGTCCTGTCTTAGTTTCGGTACTCTTAGTAAGACTAGAGTGAGAGTCTGTGGGCCAGTGGAGATGTGTGACTTACACAGGAACACTACAGGATAACACGCACAAACACACACAGTCACACACGCCGTGTGAAGAATGACAGTGGAGCATATGTGTACAGTCTGAAAGGATCGCAGCCCTGGATCACTGCTTCTGTGATTTGGCACAGGTTGAGTGTGTGTTCTGTGTGGTTTTGTGTGTGTGACAGGTTGGTGTAAATGAGATTCCGACAGCTTCTTTTTCTATCCACCTCATCACGTTTGGTTTCTCGTTTTTGAACATGGCTTGCTTATATATAGTAAACAACTTTGGTTAAATTTAAAACATAATGAATTTGATTTAATAATTTAATATAATGATGCTGTTTTATGGTGCGCCACTTGCTTTTCACGAATGTGCTGTGCTGTTGAGATGCAAACCATGTGGATTTACGGTACCAGAGGTGGAGTGTTGGACTAAACTGTGTTTGTGTGTGTGTGTTATTAGGAGGTTCTTCTGAAAAGAGCCGCAGATCTGGTGGAGGCACTGTATGGAATGCCTCATAACAATCAGGTATGAAAATCACTACAAATGAAGTTGATGATTTTATATCTAGCCAGCTGAAAATGTTCAAGTTTCTTTCATTATATATATATATATATATATATATATATTCAGAATACAGTATACACACACACACATTCTTGCATATCCTTAATATATATATATACTTATCGCCCTACACCTAAACCTACCCCTCACAGGAAACTACTGGCAGTTTTTGAATTTCAAAAAACACCATTTAGTATGTTTTTTTTTACCCTTTTGGTTTACTGGACACAGTAAGTATCTTCATAAACATCGTAGTACCCATGTCATTATGCACATTTGTGTCCTCATAAACCATATATACCAGAACACACACACACACACACACACACAAGCACACAATCAATCAATACTTACATCAATAATACTATTTATTATTGATGCACAATCAATAATATTTAAATATTTTGTAACTACTATAATGTAAATAAAATTAGAATAATGTAACAATAAGAACATTACATTTTTATCAACTTATATTTTTAAATAACTTCATATTTATATAAGGTAAATAAAATAATTTTATTTTATAATTATTATAATTTAAATAAGATTATAATAGTCATCAAAAATAATTCTTAAACTGTATATAATGCTAAAATATTCTTGGATTAATAAATAATAATTAATGATATTATGAATTAAATTTATTTAAAGATATTATTGTTTTCTTTCATGTAATTTAATATCTTGAATCAGAACCCATTGAGAACCACTGTGTATCATTTCAACACCTCTCTCTCTCTCTCTGGATTGGTCAGGAGATCATTTTAAAGCGTGCTGCAGACCTGACGGAGGTGCTGTACAGCGTGCCGCGGAGCCATAACCAGTTGTCCTCACTGACAGGCTCCAGCGCTCACTCGGGCATGATGGGAGTTAACTCTTTCAGCAGCCAGCTCGCCGTCAACATCTCTGAGGCCTCACAGGGAGACCAAGGTCAGTGTGTGCTGTGAGTCTCAAATCACACATTCAAACACTTGCATGTATGGCTGTCGAGCAATTAAAAAAAAATGAATCGCATATATCAATATTTAGAAGTCAGTATATTGTTTGTTTTATATCATTGAACATGAAGCTTATCACTGGCTTAAAGTTCACAGCAAACAATTTTACAATCAAAACTCGATTAAAGGCGGAACTTCATTTACATACAGATCAAGGGGCACGATTAATTGTGTTAATATTTTTATCCCACTATTTTCTTTCGAACTAATCACACTAATGTGTTGCGTTGACAGCCCTAGAAAGTGTTTGACTGGGTTTGATTGAGACATGACTTCACGAAAGTCAAAGCTGCTTGACAACCTCAACACTTAAATTCAGTCACACGGTCTGTCAGTCCTTGTCTGGGTCTGTTCATGTGTCGTTTGGTGAGCTTCACACCCACCCGCAGCCCTGGACCAGCAGCACTGTACATGGTGACAGCATGGCTGTGTTTTGGCAAGCCTGTCACCCACAGCACTCAAAACTGCCACTCACACTCACCTGCCCATAGAAACGACACGTTCATCAGAGTGAGTCTATGTGTGTACACACTCCCTGTCACTCCTGCGAGAAGTGTGAGCGGCACAGGCTGTGAACGAGCTGAGAGACTCAGGATGACAGCGCTAAAAGAATGAAACACGTTATTTGCAAATTCAAACACAGTTTATAAGCACAGCACATAACTTTGCCATCACAGTACTAAATTACATTTTAAAATATATTCAAATAAAATGTTTTCTTTTAAATTGTGATAATATTGTAACATGAGCTGACTGCTAAAGCTGATTGATTCCACATAGAAGGATAAAATGTACACCTTGTATTCTTAATGTTGCTTAAAATGCAGCTAAAATCTGTAAAAAGTTGCTTGAAATTTCTTAATTATGTCATTTCCACACCGTTAGCGTCACTAAACAGAATTGCCATTTCCTTTGGACTTGAATATGTGTGTTTCATACCCTGTGTGTGAGCATTTCCATGCACATGTGTGTTTTCAATATCGCAGCGTCGGGTCATGTTTCTCTTCACCCACCAGCTCTGACACTCACAGACAGGAAGTGGGAATGGATGTGAGATGAACAGATCACTCTCCTTATATCAGAGAGAGAGAGACACACAGGAAGACAGAGGAGCTCTCTCTCCCTTGACACCCTCTGTTTTCTCTCCTGCTAGCACTCATCCCGTTTTCCTCTCGTCTGTTTTCTTCATTCACGCAGGAAAGGAACACCTACAGGAATCCATGAGGTCATGGGAAAGGACCGTTAGCCATTATAAAAATATTGCATTTCATACTTCATGCTTGTATGCAGTGAAACTTCAGCAGGATTTAATTCGGTCAGCCTGCTGCTCCACTCGTTCATCCATCAAACTAATTATTGTTTCAAGTTCTAATTAAGTTACCAACTGATTTACAGAAAACACCAACTCTTTCCTGCAGCTTATTAAACCACATAGGAGCACAGTTTATTTAGGGAAGGTCTCAGATTAACCAGCATCGACTCTGCTAACGAATGATATTTGCAGCTTATAATGCCAGTCATTTTGCTGCTCATGTGACTCTGACATGTTAAAAGGATGTTGATTTGTCAGTTAGCAATTTTTTTTTTTCATAATCTGCTTTGTTTCTTGTTTTCTAGTTAGACATATTTAAAACCAGATAAATTTGCATTTTTTTATTAGTGAGATATATATATATATTTTTAAATTACAGTTTGGATCAATATCTTGTATTAAAATAATATGACTTCAGAAATTTAGATTAATGCTTAAATGAATTTTTGCAGTGCATTTTTATTTTTATATATATATATTTTTTCTTAAATCAATATTTTCTCTTCTTCCTGATACTCTCTCTCACTTTCTTTCTCAACTGTTCGATATGAGAATTAGGCTTAAGGGCTAGAGTGTGGACATAGATGGATGCCAAATGGTATTCAAAGCTCTCTGTCTCTCTTCACTTCCTGTTTAGTTTTGGCTGACTGTGAATAGTACAGGGAAAAAAAGGGAAAAGAAATCAAGAATATGATGTTTCCTTAAGAAATGTCTGTTCAAAACTTACCACAATGCTTGCATGTATGTTGTGATGACTAGCAGGCCAATGTTGTGCAGGGTTATTGCTGGGGTGTTTTTGGTGTTTGCTAGGTTTTGTTACTTACTGGCTTAAGTCAAAAGAGTCCACTCTCAAGTCTCTGTGATATCCATGTTTCTCAGTATGGTCCGGGACCTGTTTGTCATATTGTCTGCCATGTGAAAAGAGTCCAAAACCCCCAATACACACACACACACTGCTTATGGGAA
This sequence comes from Sinocyclocheilus rhinocerous, assembly GCF_001515625.1. Classification (NCBI taxonomy): domain Eukaryota; kingdom Metazoa; phylum Chordata; class Actinopteri; order Cypriniformes; family Cyprinidae; genus Sinocyclocheilus; species Sinocyclocheilus rhinocerous. The sequence goes on from NW_015638565.1 coordinate 1,765,019, forward strand.
CATAGACAAAGTTTTGTTTGACTGCTGTACTGAGTGCTTTCTTAACAGCAGCCGGAAATCTTTAAAATGTTCTCACACTTACCAAGGGATCCCACCCACTAGAAACACAAACCCAGCATGTCACAGACACACATTAGTCCAACCGCAACATCTACAAATCACATCAAGCGTCTTAATAAGCAAACTCATAATAAATCCCAGTGCTGACATGGTTTATATTTGAACTTCAATCTACAAGAGCGTCCTCCTTAACCTGTCGCCATGTCTTATATTCCAGTTTACTCTCGTAACTCAAACAGTGTGTCTCCTCGCGGGTACGTGCCGAGCTCCACACCCCAGCAGTCCAACTACAACACCATCACCTCCACCATGAACGGATACGGAGCCACCGGGATGACCAACCTGGGCGTCCCTGGATCCCCGAGTTTCCTCAACGGATCCGCCGCCAACTCTCCTTACGCAAGTGAGTGTTCTGTTGATCAGCTAACAGATCCTGACATTTCTGCTGAAAAGACCAGCATATTGGGCTTCTTGAGTAGTGTATCCAGCAATACGTTTCTTTTACGTTTCTACGTCTCAAGCCTTTACCAGCTAAGGAAGTTTTCACAGCAATGCCATGTATACTCTTAAAAATGGTCTTTTATGTATTAGAAATGTTCACTGAAAGGTTATTTGGGGAACCAGAATTGCTCTACTCTTAGAAATAAAGGTTCTTTATTGGTATCGATGGTTCCATGAAGAACCTTTAACATCCATGGAAACTTTCCATTGCACAAAAAGGTTTCTTATAGTGCAAAAGGGTTCTTTAGATTAAAATGTTCTTCACACTAAGAAAAACATGGTTCTTTTAAGAAGAATGATTCTTTATGATGGTTCTTTATTTTTTACATACTGGTAAACTTTTTCCATTATAAAGAACCTTTTGTGGAATGGAAGGGTTAAAGGCTCTTCATGGAACCATAGAGGCAAATAAATAACCTTTATTTTAAAGAGTGTAGACCGATTGATCAGCTACAAACCAGCCTGGAAATATTAGATACTACATGCTAGTCATTTCAGCAGGGTTGTTAACTATTCACTGCATGTTTTGGATTCTGATTTGTTGGATTTAACCAGCTAAATTCGACTATTTGTGATTTTGGGTATCACAACAAGCATATTTGGTCGCAACTCAGTCAGCATCGTAATGCTAATCTGAAATGCTAAGGTTGTTTGTTTGTCTATCCGTGTTCTTTGAGGGAAAGGTATTGTCTGTCTGCTGTTCCATGCACTGTGAACGTCTCCATCCGAACTAACTCCACAAACACTCATATTTTTTCATCTCCTTTCATGTCTAACACTTTAAATGACTCCTCCATGCATCTCACTCCGTCACATGCTCGCTTTCTCACTGCGGTCAGGATAGTGAGCTTTCTGTCTGCACTTTTCCTGTGGTCTGCTGCTACTGTTTTGGGGGGCGGGGATCACAATGCTAGAGGCCTGACAATTACAAATGAGGTTTATATACTCAGGACTGTTCATATATTCGATATATAGCAGCTGTATTTTGTGTGATTGGCACTTGTTTGGCAGGCCGAGCTTTGTGCAAAGCTATTTCATGGCAGGTTTGCTTTCCATTCATTATAAAAATGGGAAACAAGTTGGCAAGAGTTTTCAATTGGAATTTCATTGAAGAAAATTCATTGTGGGTTTTGCTCCAATTTGGTGAGAGAGCTCAAGCTTTCTGCTCAAGATTCAGTGCCAAGATTGTTGGCTAGTGTACAGTGGTTTTTATTACCTGTCTTTCTCTCAAAGCATGCAGATGACCGCATATCAGATGTCCTGATAATATCATCTTCAGGCATGCTTTACATATTTGTGTGTCAATACAAGAGCGGTTTTCATGTTGATGCTTCAGCAAAAGTGTGATTTGGCAGTCAAATGTGGACTATATTGACATAAATCCTCCTCAAGAGTTCTAAGTTATGGATCAACTTTGCCATTCAGGTAGCACACGGTTTCATTCCCATAATGCCTCACTCTGCCATAGCCCTTCCACTTCAATTAACTCTCTAACAATCGGCATGACCCACCTCATAACTCTCATCTTTGTGTGTGTGCGGGTGTGTGTGTTTCTCTGTGTGTGTGTGTCTGTTTCAGTCACCCCCTCCAGTCCTCTATTGGAGCCTCATGCCTCCTCTTCCTCCTCTTCTTCATGCATCCCTACTTCCATCTCTCTGTCTGCGGGCCCTTTCTCATTCTCTCCTGTCCATATGATCTCTGCAGTCAAACAGAAGAGCGCCTTCGCGCCTGTCGTCCGGCCACAGACCTCCCCGCCCCCCACCTGCACCAGCACCAATGGGAGCAGTCTACAGGGTGAGCACCCCACCCCTCTCCTGCCTCTGAGCCAATCAGGAAACAAGACCCTATTTTAGAACGAGTCACAAAAAAAGGGCACTACATTTTTGAGGACAAAGTTGATCCATAACTTTCTACTTATAAGACTGGTTGTTTTTGCTGCTGCTGCAAAAAATACTAAAATAAATTTTAAGTAAATAAATAGTGAAAATGCTGTTTTTCACACTGGTGGTGATGTCTGTTGGGGCAAATTAGATTAAAATAATATCAAAATTACTTCAGTTTGCATGTATCACATTTTTCACACAGAAAAAAAAACTTAGCAGCACAGCTGTTCTCAACATAGTTTTTGAGGTCAAAGTTGATCCATAAATTTCTACTTATAAGACTGGTTGCTTTTACAATGAAGAAAAAACCCAATAATAATTCAAATAAATTTATAATAATAACGTTACATTTCAATAAATAATAAATAAAAATTATTTTGATTTACATGCAGGTGGTGATGTTGGGGCAAATTAGTGTAAAATAGTATTAAAATTATCCCTTTTTGTAAAAAAAAAAAAACATATTCATAAAAGATGATCATTTTCCATGTTATTTACATGTTTTGAAACCAAAATCTGTCTCAAGATGCTGCAGTATTGACTACAGATCTAGTTCTAGAAGGAAACTCTTAACTTTAAAGCACTAAAGTGTAGAAGTGTTTGCTTAACTACAGCCATTCGCTAAAAATATTCCTCAGTCCAGACCAACTGTGGAATGAGCTGCAATATTGACCTATAATAACCATAAACCAGTCATTTTATGGTTCAGATAGATCATGTGTTGTTTGAACCGTCTCTTTTATTGTCGACTGACCTCTAGTTGTTTTTCTCTTCCAGCTATGGCCGGTCTGATTGTCCCTCCCATGTGAAGAGGAACCTGATCTTCCTCTAAGGCTTCATTGAGCCCACAACAAACTCACTGGCTCACCAAATCTGTCTGACACTCTCTTATCGAACTTCACCAGTCCTATGAGGAGCTGCCCGAAAAGAACATCAATACCTGGATTGCTAAAAGAAAAAAAAAAGAAAAGTATACCTGGCCTGAAAATGTCCCATGTCCTGAAATGTCAATAGATGTGTTTGTTTTGCCCTCTATGACTTCATCCTTGGATACTCGCCATACCGGGTGGCATTTCGAACAGGAAGCATAAAAGCTGGATATTATCGCAATGTGAACGAGAAGCCGAGGTTTTGATACATCCACGGCCGTAGGGGCTTCTTTGCATGACTGATGTTGTCTGTAGACCGTTCGTTTCATACTGTATGTCTGTCCTGTTTCCACTGTGAGAAGAGAGATGCCACTCATCCAGATGGGACTGTGACGGCTCAAAAGGTCATTCAGAAATGATTCACTCCTAATTACGACATGCAGTGTCTTCGGTTTTTAACATCAAGCTGATTTGATTTCCTTTCGCTTTTGTTTTAAACCATCAAATGAGAACACAAACAAACACGAAATGATCCCAGACTGAAGAGCGTGATATTTAGTAATCATCAGGATGATGATGGATGTCAGTCATTTTTACTCATACTGTTTCTGTAGTTCCAGTATAGTTCCAGGTGTGTGGATAGGTAGATTTAAGCCAGGAATGCTTTCTGCAGTTTTAATCACATTTAGGTACCAGACTTATTGTTGAATTTCTTATTGTGCTTTTTTGTATGTATTTATAAAGTTCGTTTCAGGATTTCTTTGGTGAGTTAGGCCTGAATAATAGTATCAAATATCTATGTCAACACATTTGATGTCTTAATACCTTTTAGATATTGTAAAAAGAGTGAAAAATAAAAGGGATTACACTTTTTTTTGTAAAAACAAAAATGACAATGACAAAAAAAAAAAAAGGTCTGGACATGAGCAGGACACCTGTTTTTTGAAAGCAGGGTGCAAAGCTCCACCACTTTTGTAAAAAAAAAAAAAAAGAAAGAAACTGACAACACATTTTTTTCAAACGTATATTTAATGTTTTCTTTTTGCAAAATGCATTTGTGTTGTTGTTCCTCCTCTTGTCTCGTGTGTTCTCGTGAAACGTGTATGATCATAGTTATTTCCTAATGCACTATTTTTGTTGGGGCACTTACAAGACCTATGTATCTTAGCAAGCAGATGAAAATAATAATAATAAAAAAAGAACAAAAAATTTAAAACTTATACAAATATGCACCAGTATGTTTTCAGATGATTTTTTGGATTGATTACTCTTTGCTTTGGTCATGATAACTAAAATGGCTAATCGTTCATCATGTGATTTTGTTAATGTTTCTAAAATGTTTCCATAATACTTCTCTGTCCTTGTTGAGGTTTATTTTATATTAGATATGCGTTGTTTCGCCACATAGCGTAGACTGGTGAAAAGTCAAAATTTCTATCTAATGTGCTGATAAATATGCCATGTTTAATGTATCACATGTCCAGAAATGGATCACATCAGAGAAGTCCAAACCTGAAATGGAGCACATTTTGACGTGGAAAAATTAATTGATGTCAGTGTTGCTGGTGATATTGTTAGTTGTTGCACACACATGCACAAGTTATGCAATTTGTATTTAAATGCAACTCGCAATCCACATTTCAGTGGATTAGCTGTGAAATTAATTAATGGAAGGAGATATAATGATGCCTTAAAACAGGATGCGCTCCAGGACAGTGTATGTTAAATCGCAAATCAAAAAAATCGTCTGTGATATGATGCATTTAAATACTTTCGAAACGGCAATGTTTTAGGTCTTAGTAGGGAAAATGTGGAAAATCAATGCGGAAATGTGACTTCAGTAATCATCGCATTGCAGGTTGTCATCTTCATGAATGTGTTTTTTTTAGTCATGTTTGGTTTTGTTTCTATTTACGATTACATATCGCAGACTGACGACTTGGAATCAATGTAATTTTAATATTCCAGTCATGAGTTTTCTCTATTTTCCTGGAGTGAAGGTGTGTGTTTGCTACAATGTAATGTGAAAGAAATTGTGGTTTCTGAAGACCTCTTTTAATTTCACAGGTGACCTAATTACTTCACATTCATCCTTTTGGGGTTTAGACATAAATGGGGTAAAGAAAATACAATTTGACAGTGCCCTATTATATTAAAACAGCTGAATTCAACCTCAAAGTTCACATGAAAACATCTCTGGCTGGAAACACACACACAAACACACACACACACGTGTCCATCCATTTCACCCATGCATTCAGTTTCCTAATAGCTTGTGAAAGGTTTTTTGTCATAGATGTAGAGAGCTGGCTTCTGTTTTCTTTTTCAAAACCTGTTTTCTTTGGAAATGTTGACTTCGAGGTGAAATGGAGAAAGGTGATGCATCTTTGTGAAATATGAAATATTATATCAAAATATATCAAAGCACAATGTTTAATTAATGTCTTTAGAATTCAGAAAGGGAGATGTATTCTACTTTCCTTTTTTCTCTTTGACCATGCTGTAAATAAATGCATGTTTTTCCTTCATTTTTATTTCAGTTTTTTTTTTCCTGTGATCCCGTGCTTTTTGTACAGAAACAGAAAAATAAAGATTACATTTGGCTTGAAAATATTTTGTCAAGCGTCTTTATTATGTAAAGCACAGCCTCTTTTTCACTTTCACAATGTTTTAAAACATCAACAGTCCATCGAGTTATAAAAGTCACTTTTTATGCTGTGCTTCTCAGCATGGGGTGAACCATCTCAGGCCAGAAATCTCCAGCTCTGCTCCAAACTTCACAGCGAGGCTCATCCTTCCAAGGTTTCGACCTTTTGGTCTGCTCCGCCTGCCAGCACTGCTCAGTTGATGGGATATATTTTTGAAACCTTATCCAAAGACCACATTTAATTTTTTTGAGTTTTGGCCCTCAAACCCAATGCGCTGAACCTGCGTAAAGACACAGTGACCCATGCAGATCAGAATCAATCATTCCTGAAATCACTCCAGTGCAGTCATTTTCCTGAGCTTTCTGCTATCTAAGACAGAATGAGGGAGATATTCCGAATGTGATTTGTGCTCATGTCAAAAGAAACATTTAAGGAAGGGGAAATATCTGAGACGTGAAGCTGGTGGCCTTTTGATTACCTCTATCATTTGACAGTCTCACAAATTGCACAGTTGACACTGGCTAGTTTACAGCACGTCTGTCTACGCATGAAATCACTCTTACTAGCTATCATCTATATCTCAGAGCAGAATTTCAGTGGAAATGTTTGAAGAGAGAACATAGCAAAAAGGGGGAAATCATTTTCTTACAAATTTTTGACTAATAATTAGAGAGAGAGAGAGAGAGAGAGAGAGAGAAAGATTGTGTTTTAGATTTACATCCTTAAAAAAAAAAATTTCCGCCCAAAAGTTAGAATTTTAAATAAAAGTTTGTGTGTATACTGTACATGTGTCTGTGTGTAGGATATGTATATACATATATATTAGGTATAAAATTCCATAAAGAATTTGGATTTAGAGTGAAATGTCTAAACTATTAATTTTAAAGGTGTTATTTAGAGTACAGAAATCAAGAAAGTTCAATCCTCCTGATTCATATGTATTCATTATTGTAGATTTCCTAATGTAATGTGTTTTGTTCCTCCACAGAAAATTAAACAAAGCAGTATCAACAGCTTTACACATCTCCTTAGAAACATTGAGTGAAGTGTCGTGTTTAAGGATGTTATGCTCAAGCCCAAGCCGTCAAACTGACGTCACCAGAGAAGGTCCGTCATTTCAGAGGGGAGGTGCATTTTCAGATTTGGATTAAAGATTTTGAAGGCAAACTATTTATTTTTATTTTTTTATTTTTTGTGTGTGTGTGTGGATTGACTTGCACGGATGAATTGTTTACCACAAAAATATAGTCAATTTTAATTTCATGTGTACTTTAAGAAAAACACTCTCACACACACGTACATTTTAAAACGACATTGTTTGGTAAAGCCCACTTAATAGAACTCAATAGAACTTGAATTAACTTATTTTTCTTATTACTATTTGGCACACTGATTTAAGCATAAATCAAAAACATTTTTTAGAGGTTTATGCTTATAACTAAATAGTACAAAAACAATTTCTTCACACATGAATGTACCGTAGTGAGGGTTTCAATGCATACATCATAATGCTTGTGTAATTAAGAAATGGACATGATGTGAGCATGCTCACCAGCGTGCGTTTTTGTTCATACAGTAAAGAGTCAGCGAGTCATTGAAGTCCTGTATCTTTATCTTGTGGGTCTTCACTGAGCCTTTGATGGCATTGGGCAGCAGAGCTTGTATCAAAGCTTTTGCTCATGAACAGGAAATCTGCCTGCTATCTCCAAAACGTGTGGGAGTATCAGAGCTCCGTCTATCTCTCAGTCCATGAGACCAGACACACGCCGCTTCCAGACTCCACAGCCCTGAATGAGCACTTCTCAGCAGAACCATGACCCTCCGATTGTTGCTCAATGAATATCCACTTGTCTGTGTGAGTGGGAGAGCGTCTTTCTTCTAAGATGCAAGGCTGCTATCGTTGTCTGAGTTTTCCCATGGAGAGCTTTGTGTTAGACTGCCATCCATACATCAGCTCTACGATAACAGATCCACGCTTCCAATACCTCCACTAACAAACCACTGGTGCAGCCAAATGACGGACATCTCGTGTAAAGGGGGGACATTTACAGTTAGTTCATCAAAGCGTAAAGCCACCAACACATTTATAGAAAGACTCAATATTTCATGTTTCATGCTGTTGTTTGATGGATATTTCAGAAGAACAAAAAGGAGCCTTAGATGAAAATTTAATTAGCAAGTAAAGAGTTTGTGGTAAGGGAGTCAGAGGCATTGGCTTGACTGTGTTTTAGTTGATTTAGCAAGAACCACAAACAGAACGCTGATGTTTCTTAAAGTGGATGGCAACCACAGAGGAAATCGTATGTAAAAGCCTTAGAAAATGCCATTTCAGTGGGAAAACCTTCCTCTGGCAGTTCTTTGTGTTGTTAATATCTACAAATAATATAAAAAATAGTGTGACTTCCTTTCCAGGTGTGTGGGTGAGTCAGATAACTTGATGCCGTGATGTCACTCCTCAAGTACGGACGATCTTTGTATATGATGAGTAAGGACTGAGCACACTTCCTGTGTGCTGATGATGTCATAGTGACAGCACAGGCCCGGTGCTGCTTCTGCCAGGGGCTGGGCAGCAATAAAATGGGCCCAGAGGACTGACAGAGAACTGTAAGTCATCTTAAACAGGAAGTGCCTGAGGCCTCAGGCTACGATGACATAGGAGCCCTCCACCAACTCTGCACAGTTCAGAAGGTGCATAAATCACCCGTGCAAAAGTTCACCTCCAGCCAGGGAAGCCACGATCACTGAAGGAGCTCTGGAAATATAACATCGGCCCATCAAAACCATGTGTTGCACTACAGACCGAAGGAGCACATATTTAGGAGTATCTCCCGCTGTAGATTGCAGGTCCCTCTCGGATTTGACGATTGTGTTACAGTGTGGCACAAGCAAATGGCCTCTGCAGGTGTGAGTTATTGAGAAGTGATCCATCATTCTTGTCAAAGCCAATCTCGGTTTTGATCGTGAGATACTTTGTACTTTGTACTAGCGAAGAGAATTCCATACGGAGCAGGAATGGGAAAGATCTCAGTGACATTGATGGGTCATACGGTGATCTAAAGTAAGAGGAATTGACGTCATTTGATGTACGTTTGGTTATGAAGTGAGACATGCATTGCTGAACACTTGTTACTTGCTTTTCCTCCACCTGTCATTGAGTATGACAAGTGTTACCGGATGGCTCTCGATGAATGCTGCTTTAAAGATGCATTTCTAGGTGGAGGCAAAAATCACCTGGCAGAATGACTGTTTAAACCAAATCAGTTTGTACCACTGTACGTGCCGGAGAAAATCTCACTTTAATTATACCGCAGCAGTTTTTCTTCCCAGTTAGTCCCTCCTTCCTATCATCGCCTCCACCTACCACACCTCATTCTCTTACCACGATCGCTCCATCTCGAAACCGCTCGCCGTATCAGCTGAAGAAATATTATCCTTTCCTTTGCCAACCGGGCCTTGTGTGGCCCTGAAGCGAGAGGGGCGTGTGGAGAGTGTGACCGGGTCACCGAGACGAAGTGTTGTTGGATGCGGTTGCGAGCTCTGGTCGTAGGTCTGCTCTGCTGGGGGAGAAGCGCTGTCACACCCCCCTTGGCGGGAAACTCGATCCTAGCGGCTAAGAGGCGATCTGGAGAAAGCCCCATCACTTCTGCAACATCCCCGAGAGTTCGCGTCCCGGGAACCCTGTTTGTGTTGAAAGAAGAATAACATCCCTTGTTTTGTTTTGCTATGTGTTTTTTCTTTTTTACACGGGCTTCGTTTCGTTCGAAGACAACCTCGGCGTAAAATGCCTCTTTGAGAAAACATAAAGAAAAAAGTACACTTTACACCTGTTTCCTTTTTTCATCCGTCTTCATTATTCTGCAGGAGGCAGGATGTTTGGTTTGGCTGTGACCTGCCTCATGACTTAATCCCTGGGTGCTATTGTTAAATTTTCGAGAAAAAGAATGAAAACCAAATGTGGTGTGGGACCAAGGATTGAGTTTCAAGCCTGCACTTTAACAATGTTATATTTCCAGCGTTCAGGCCAAATAATTCACTTATGTTTCCCTTGTATTATTATGCCAAACATGAGATCTTGACTTTGTCAAATCTGGTAAATATCAAACCCACGGTATCAATAGGAAAACAGTTTTAATAAGCATTCCCAGAAGGGGTCGGAAGAACACCTCTCACCTGGAAGCGATTAAACGGGACAGGAAATGGAGGCAGGGAGAGAGTGCTTCCCAATAACACCAACCCCTGAAGAACAAAAATATGCAGAATCATCATAAACCATTATCTGAGAGCAGACTGAATCACTCCAGACATCTGGCGCACAAGATATAGCCAAACAAATAATTTATATAATAAATATATTTTCAATATGTGTCTTTATAAGTTGCAAACATGCAGTGGCACTACTTTGCAGACAGTATTCAGCCAAATCATATTAGAATAGAAAAAAAAAAAAAGCTTATCATCTTTGATAAGGAAAGAAAAACACCTCATAACGGCGTTGTTTATGTCAAAGGCTGTACGCTGACATCCTGATTCTCAAAACCCTGTAAAAAAAAAACACACAGAAAAATATATTAATTATACTAAATTTAACAAAATTTTACAGTGATATAAAATATGTTTTTGTACCAGTATTGTTACTGTTAACTAAAACTACTAAAATCATTTTTGGCAATTGAAATAAAGCTGAAATAAAATAAAGTATAAATGTTAGATAAACTAAAATATTACCTGGGAAACTAACTGAAATAAACATGTTGATAAAAAACATAAATAAAATAATAAAATGGTAATAAAATGACTAAAACTAAAATTGAAATAAAGCAAAAAAGCACTTAAAATTAATAAAAACTGAAAATATATAAATAACAGTTAAATAAATTAAAATATTAATAAATACTCTAATAGTATATAAATAATACTAAAATAAGAGTTTTGTATATAAAAATGGTCATTTTATAATTTACTGTGAAAAACAGGAAAAGTACATTCCCAGAAGTTCCTCTGCAATTATATTTTAAGTATATACATTTCTTATTATTTTGTTATCATTTATGTACATTGGAGTAAGTTATGTAACATTTTGTTATTACGGTTGCATTAGTTTAATTTATTTTAACTTCATGATGGTCTTTTGTCTTTGAGTGTGATTTGTAAGTACAAAACAGAATAGTTCAAGATGATACATTACCATTGTAATGTATCACCGTACTTGAACTATTTAAATCTGTTGTGTACTTAAAAATCACACTCAAAGACAAAAGACCATTATATCCAGTAATGATATACTGTACATACAGTAGAGTACAATTTTGAACAGAATATTATATAGAGACCAAGTTGCCATCCTACATTTGACAGTAAATGTAACAGGAAATGTATTAAAAACTAAATTCAATTTTGTTCGGTTGGGTCACCGCATGTCCAATGTAAAATCCAGGTCCTGAAGCAAAACCAGTTAGGATAAGTTCTTTAGAAGATTCTCGGTGAGCAGGGAAGCCCTTCCCGATTGAAATTCAAACAGCAGAGACAATGTGATCATCTCCCAGGTACAAATCAGAGTTAATAAATCAATCTGCAGCCTGGGTGTGCTCACAGTCACTCCCTCCGCTGCTCACTAAACAAATGGATTCTGCATGCTTAATGAGAACACAGGGAGGAGGTGGAGAGGTGAAGGTAAAGTAACTAATACCTCTGATGGAATCAGCAGACGTGAGCTGCAGACACCTGCCAAGAAAGCAAACAGTGTCGGCCAAGTCAGGGATTTGGCCAGCGAGGCCGCAGCGGCATCCGTGTAGGAGAGCTTCTCGTTCTTTGGCAGATTTACAGAAGACCATGAGACTTTTCTTGGAGAGACAATGGACTGTCAGAGCACCCAAAGACACACAGAGTATAACTACAACAGCAGATCGTAAAGAAAGTCTGATGATGATTCTAATCCAGGCCTTTCTATAGATGTTAGACTTTAGTTAATACAAGGCGATGAAATGAACAGATGATCAGCAATCAGCACTGCAGCTGCAAAACACATCCTCTCGCATATGTTTCAAACCTGCGTTCACTCACTTCAGGTGCTGGCTGGATCATTGCTGCATGTCTGCCGCAAGTTTTTGGTCTATAGTATCATGCTGTCCGAAGCAAACAGTTCAGGCATTTTCTTGGGAGATTTGAGATGTCTTTCTTGAGCACTTGAGCACAGTTTCTTAGATTTCAATCACAATATTTAACATGACATTTTTAATGTATTATTTCTGGCTCTCAAAGAGGTTCATATAAGGAAATGCAAAAATAAAGTTGAGCAGTGACAGCCCACTTTTTCAGCGGATTTCATTCCGGAAGTATTTTTTACACTCATTTTCTCCTTAAGGATTTCAAATAATATGTCAATAACTAGTTGTGAGCCTTGAACCAGCTCAACAAGATTAATCACAATTTGATTAGAGGCAACAAGCATTTGAGAATCAGAGGGGGGGAAAAGACTACTTAAAGGGATAATTCACCCACAAATGAAAATTCTGTCATCATTTACTCACTCTCATGTTTTTCCAAACCTGTATGTGTTTCATACAATGGTGACCAGCAACTGTTTGGTTACCCACATTCTTCAAAATATCTTCTTTTGTGTTCAGCAGAAGAAAGAACTCATACAAGTTTGAAATTACATGAGGGTGAGAAAATTATGACATTTGTTTTTATTTTTAGGTAAATAATCCCTTTAAAGAAGCAATAAAACACACATCCTGGCTATGAAGCACTGATGATGTAACTGAATAATACAAAAAAATTATTGACTTGATTATAAAATGTAATAGTTTACTGAATTTTTCTTAAAAAATAAAATAAAATACATACAAGCACTGTATGGGGTCTAACAGACTAGTGGACCTAAGAATCTCTGTCTTGAAAGGTTGATACATTATTAAATATAATATATTTTATATAAATGTAAATATATACATTTCTCTATGGAAAATGAATGGGATTTCTCCTGTAACCTGCACTCCATACCACACACACACACACACACTTTTCTGCCATAGATGATAATTGCTCAAAAACACCCTAACATACTATATGTAAACCAGCATTCTCTCCAAGCATAATCTCTTTCTCCATCTATGAATATTTATCTATTTGACTATGTTCCAGGTGCCTTCTGGGTAAAAGCATTTGTGAATGTTGGTAACAGTCTAAATGATAGCATGCATGTGTCTAAGCAAAAATCCAGTGGTTGGAATTGGACCATCTGCAGGAACATTAAAAGGATTCCCAGGGAATGCATGAACTGATAAAATGTATACCTAGCAATGCAAGTCTCTTTGGATAAAAATGTCTGCCAAATGTGTCATTGTGAATGAAAAACTCTACAATCACCAATTATCTTAAAAATCTATGATCTTTCAGAAGTGCACTGTAAATTTGATAGACAGACTAAAGGTATATATTGAACTCATGAATGTGTCTACCGTAATAAAATACATATGTGGAAAATGGCACGATATGCATCTATGTTGCAATAGAGCTTCAGCACATACATATGCATGAATGGCTGTTTCTATATGAAATCCATTGAGAAAATATTCCATATAGTGCTGCGTCCCATGAGAGCTTTCATGGGTCATTGTGCATGTTTACACAGCAGCCCGAACTCTCAGCGAAGTGCCGTCGTCGAAGCCGGTTCTCCCGTAACTATGTGAGGTAGCTTGTGGCGAGCGGCGCTCTCATATATATTTCAGCTCAAGCAGATTGTTGAAGGACTTTTGAAACAGGAGATTTGAGATGACTCAACTTTCACTGCAGCCGTATAAACATTCACTGCCGCTCTGCCCGAGATCCATCAGTCTGCCCTTAGCGAAAGCGGCCATAAAAAAAATCCCCTCCGGGAACAGTGAGAGCGTATGAGAGTTCCAGTCTGGCAAGGACTAATATTAAAACAACGAAGCCCCATAATTATCATAGAATTCCAAAGAAGGCCGGCCCTTAATTAGGCCACACAGGATCCTCTTTATAAAGTATGGAAGTAATAAATAAGCCATTAGCTGGGCACTAAAGGCGCAAGAAATAAAACCCAGTGCAGGAGAAGGCAGAGATTGGCCTGAACTCAAAGACTGATGGTGAATGATATACTAAAGCCCCTGGGTCACAGATCTTCATCATGATCTCAGAGCTTGACTTTTTTCTTACTGCACTGTGATTTATGGGTCATGTGACCAGCACCAGCTGCATTACAGGCACTGAGGATGGGGCTCCACCCTCACCTGTTAGCTGATGTATGGCAATAGTAAACAAGTACGTAATACAAGCCATTGAATCATTATTTACTGTTAGTCGTAATGCACCGCTGGTTTACTCGATGACTTCAGGATTATTTATCACTAATATCGCTCTCGTATCCAACATGCGGTCAAGCACGGTCTTGTCAGGGCTGCTTTGGAGGTTGAGAAAAATCTCATATCTCTGAAATTATGAAACCTCTCCTTTAGGAACCGTACAGTTTTATTAGTTTTACAACTGCTGCCGTTAACGAATGGCCGCCTTCACATAGCAAGTAAAAAACAGCAAAGTTAATGGCTAACAAAGGAAGTCAGGAGCAACGCTAGGCTGATTATGGCAATAACTCTCACAGATACTAATTACAAATGGCTGTAAAATAAGTCAAACTGGTCATCCTAATGAGCACACCAGAGACCTATTGCTAAATTCCATAAAAAAGATGTATTCTTTCTCTTTTTTTCTTTCCATTTTTTCTGTGGCATCAGTGTCATGTTATCAGACGTAGCACAACAAATACAACATGTCTCTTAAAGGTCATTATGCAGTAAAAAGTTTGTAATTTAATTTGTAATGTAATTATCCAACTAATTATCCAAATTAAGATATGAAAGAGAGGAAGAAGGAACCGCACAGTGTCAACATACATAAAAGCATGTCCACATATTTCAAAATGGGCTGTCTTAAGCTTTGGATAAGTATATATGATATTTTAGACTGGATCAGAGAGACACAAAAAGGGAGAGATGAATGCATATGCATACAATAACATTCAAAAGTTTGCTGTTAGTTGGGGTTAGATTTTTTTTTAATTAATACTTTTATTCAGCAAGGATGGATTAAATTGATCAAAAGTGACAGTAAAGACATTCATATTGCTACAATATATATATATTGTATATATATATTTCATTTCAAACAAATGCTGTTCTGTTGAACTTTCTATTAATCAAAGGAGCCTAAAAAATGTATCAACTGTTTTCAACATTGATAACAATAAGAAATGTGTCTTGAACACATCAGCAAATTATAATATTTCTTAAGGATCATGTGATACCAAAAAATGTAATAATGACTAATGGAAATTCAGGTTTTCCATCACAGGAATAAATTACATGTGACAATATAATATAAATTGTAATCATTTTTTCACAATATTAGTTTTAATATATTTTCGATCAAATAAGTGCAGTCTTTGTGAGCAGTTCTTTCACGAACATTAAAAAAATCTTAGACAGCAAACTTATGAATGGTAGTGTGTAAGCAAGTTCAGAAAAGTTCCCCTAAATGTATTTAGATATTTAAAACACACTTAAAGACACAAAAGATGCTAGAGAACTAACTTTTGCAATGACTTTAAAACAACTAGCTTAAAGGTCATATAAGTTACTACAGGTGTCCTAGCAGATTATATAGCACATTAAATATGCTTCACTAACATTTTACATTCACCATTGTCCAAATACAATTTTTTCATATAACAATATATACATCTTATATTCTGTTTGTAAAGTATGCTTGTGCTTTCTTTTAGTAAAATAAATACTTCTTGGTTTGCTTTTGATGTGGTTGTTGTTTTTGTTAATGTATGCAATAATAATCATACATTTTTAATTGTCCAAATACTTCTAGGGGCCAATGTATGTCATATTTACTCATTTGCATTCAGAGTTCAAATGCTACAGAATAAATTTCTCTTGTTGAGTGAAAATACAAGTCCATTCTTTTCCATAATGTCAGTGCACGGCTACAAAGAACGAGCAGTTCTTTACCACCTCCACTAATGTGGGTCACGCAGCAAATGAGCGATTGCCTGTGCCATCACAGTACCAAAACCACAAACAAATCATTTCTGTAAAGCTCCAATAGACACCGAGCATTAAAGTAAACCACTCTAGGGAGACATGCTGCAGGCCAGTGTAGAATAGCAGGATAGGTGGTAGATTAAACTTATCTGAGGACAAGCCAAATCAGCTGTTCTCCTCCAGCTGAAACTCTGACGGAAACCTTTTGCCGTGCCATCCTTCGACTGCCTGCAGTGGACTCTAGAGGACGCTGAGCTCCACAGGGTGGGCAGATTCTAATAAAAAGTAGTTGACATTTTAATTGCATTTTTCTCATCAAGGACTAATATGCAAGATGGGTCTGGCATCTCTTTGGAGAGCAATGTGGGTGATGTTATGATCAGTAATTTCTTTGATAAACACTCAGAACCCCCATTGATATGATCTCACAGCGAGCTGCTTTGTGTGGAAGCGTATCTCAGTTGCATTTGTTGCCAAGCCCAAATAATAGAGACATTTGATTGGAGCGCAGTGCATGCAGAACGTTTTGACTTTTAGCTATTTGCCGAATATGCAAACAAAGACACTACAGTATGTGGATGCACAAACTAATATGGAAAAGTTTTCAAATTCATATTGTAGTGCTAAAAGGATTTACTGTATAATATTAATCAAGGCCAAGGAGAGGGAGGTCAAAGACTCAATTTAGTTGTTTAGTATTATGTGCTAAAGCTTGTCACGCTAAATGAAACCATGTCCAAATCATGTATTGCTGTAAAAATGAAGTGCTCTTAGCGTACATAATACCTTTATTGGATTATTTTGTTACACTAATCTGTGAAGAATATAACGTCAGATTAGGCAGCTGCTCCCTGGTGTGACAGTCACCAAAGACCTCTAAGATGGTCTGTATTAGCGTTTCCCAGAAGGCCATGCTGTGCTGTTTAAAGACATAATGACTTTCAATAAGGACTTTTATAAACATTATAAACTAAATGTCTTTTTCCACTCTTACATTTTAGGCATTTTACTTTAGACGGAGAGAATGTCATTGTTGCGTTTATGCTGAAAAGTTTGAGAAACATGCAGCAAGCTTTTTCTCATGACAACTATCTAAGAAGCCACCTGGATTAGTTCTGTTTTCCGTTGGGCACAAACACACTCATACACTCAAACTTCAACATTACCAAGTTTAAATGAATCGAGTAATTTACCATCTGGTTGATGCCATCATTTCCAGCAAGGATGTTAATTGTTTCTCATTTCACGCCTGTTCATATCCACTCATATCCGATTTGAAATATCAGTGTTACGCCCTAAGGTGTTTATGATTTCTTTTTTTTTTTATTATAAATGAAGGCCTTGCACCTTGTGTTGTGTTTTGTGCTCTCCTCTGTCTCTCCCTCACTATCTCTCTCAGGTTAATTACCCCCAGCTGCCGCTTGTTGTGAGCATGCCTGAGACAGAGTGGAGCAGTATGAATGTAGCCTTCAGACGCTGCTAGGGAGGATCACTTCTCCCCAGCTCTTGACTGAAACTTCTTGTGTCTGCCCATGCTAGTAGTCCTGTTGTGTTTAGGAATTTATTCTCATTTGTGAGTGCTGCTTAATAGTTAAATCCTTGTGAGGGTAACTAAAAGGTACTGTAACAATGATTCCTATCTGCTGACTGTGTGTTGATAACCGGCTTACCTAGCGTGCGTGCGTGTGTTAAATAGCCTATCTAAATCGTGTGGATAACTAGAAGCTTTCTTTTTGTTGTTGAAAACTAACTTGCATATAGCTCTTTAGGTAACCATCTTGAAGAGAGTGAGTGCCTTATTTATTTTTGAATATCCATTTATCCTGGTTGTTGATAAGAGAGGGAGCTGAGAGAAGTTTATGTTGTTGGTTTTCATCTTTGTTTTGTGTATAGGTTAGTCAGCTCCTCTGATCCTTAGTTAGCTGTGTTTTGTTTGTTATTTTAGGCTACACTCACTCTGATTCCTTTTAAGGAATCGTGTTGAGTTTTCACTCTGGGGCTGAGGACTGAATTGTATTCTTTGTTTTTTTTTTTACCGCCTTTATTACTTTAAACTCGTTTAATTTATTTCTCCTTGTTACGCCTCCACAATATCTCTAGACTAGAAAAGAGATGTAACAAATTGGGGGCTCGTCCGGGATCGAACCTGCAACCTTGGCGTTATCTAGTCTAGAGGTATTGTGGAGGCGTAACTAGGAGAAATAAATTAAACTAGTTTAGTTTAAAGTAATATTAAAGGTGGTAAAAAAAATACACTTCAGTCCTCAGCCCCAGGTGAAAATTAAAATGCTCCGTGACACTGGTACTACTCAGTCCTTTGTGATTGCAGGTGTACTGCCGTTTTCATTTAATTATTTGCATTTTTCCACCAATATATCCTCTTAAAAGAAGACATGAACTTTTTGTTGTATAACAGAGCGCAGCTCCTCTACGAGGGTGCAGAAAGTAGTTTATCGTGGTTTCGGGGTTAAAGGTGTAAGAACTTTCTGAGGGGCTCCCAAATGGATTAAACGGAGGTAAAAGAAGAGCGGTAATTGGAACTAGTTTGGAATAGCTACAAACGAGAACTTCTTTCCTCCGAAGCTTTAAATTTACTGTTTGAATGGCAGAAAACTCAAAGATTTCAATTACCAATTTTCTGTGTACTTTTTCTTTTTCTCTTATGCATTTAAATTGGATATGATCTCTGAGGAAATGGTTATCATTTTAATGACACTCTCCATTCATTAAAGGCTCCAGATCTCCAGCCTTCACACTCTCAGGGGGAACCGCCGAATAAGAGGCAGACTCGGAGAAAGAGTGAGAGACGCTCTGTTCAATTACCTCTGTGTTGGCCCTTCCTCATGGGGCCCCGCTGTGTGGCCCTTAATCCTATCCTAAGGAGCCAGACCCAGGTGTGAAGAGAACTAGAAGGAAACAAAAGATTTAAAGTGCTTTTTGTGCTCACTTTCACAACAGGACAAGCACATAAAAAAGATATGTTTGTTTTGTTTTCAGTAAATATATCTAAACATCCTTAAAATCAATTTACTTAACCAAAACTGGAAAGGATATTAATATTTTTTTTTTCTTAAATTGAATTTATTAATTATTTTCCACTATCAAATTCTTGTTTATGCTTAAAACAAGGAAACAAATATATTTTAAATGTACATTTATTGTGTTTGTATAGTTTTTTTTAAATTTTTTTTGTAAAAACAGATGTTATTCTGCTATAGTTGCTGAAGGAAAACTTTGTGAAATAGTAGGTATGATTTGTATTAATTTTGATAAAAATGAAATAATTGATTGAGTTACCTCCATTGAGAGAAATGAGAATCATTTGGCTTTAGTCTTTGTGGGTCTCATTATTTGGGTTTAATCAGAGGATTTCAAAGAGAATATAAGATCAAATATCAAACATGTTCAGCTGTCGTGTTACACACAAAACGCGTTCATTTGTTTGTTCCTCTAAATTTCCTCCTAACACAAGTTGAATAACATCAATGCAAAAAACACACTGCCGATCCTTTGTCATTTGCATTTTAAGGCATGACTTTAAGTCTGCAAATGTGTTCTTTTTGTAAATAAACCTCCACGCCAGATTTCCACCTCACCTCAGGGGCAACAAAACAACATGTTTTAAATGGGGAGAAGAAACAACATTTGATCAGGGTCTAATCACAAATTTCACTCTACGATGCTTTTAATATTTCAAGCTCCTAAGCAATATGCAAATACGAACTGCCTTAATCGTTTGGCGCATTAGTAAGTCAAGGCACACAACGCGGCTTCAGAGATCGGCTTTATTCATTGTGTGATTAGGACCCAAATGTTAATGAATTATGCTAATTCGGTACAATTAGCATATGATATTGAAGACAATCAACAATTAGCATATGCTATTGGAAACAATCAAAAGGGCTGCATTCCCATATGGATCTCGCACCCTACATATAGGAAGAGGCTGTTACGGGGGACGCAGAGGGGGTATTTGAATTATAGCACTTTCTTCCTCTCATTCTCTCTCTTGACCCCCTGTGTGGCAGACATGACCTCTATAACGCAACGTATAGTGGTGTGTGTAAGAGCTAGCGGCTATGTCTGTTTGTGTCAGTGTAAAATAATTATTTTTCACATTTTTCAGTGCAATTTACGTTATCAGCTTTGAGTGAAAAGGTCTGAAAACTGAAACATTAATATACACTGGCATTCAGGTTTTTTTTTTTATGTCTTTGAAAGAAGTCTCTTATGCTCACTAAGGCTGCATTTATTTGATCAAATATACAGTAAAGACTGTAATACTGTGAAATAGTATTTCAATTTAAAAAAACATATTTGAATACATTTTGAAATGTAATTTATTCCTGTGATGACAAAGCTGAATTTTCAGCAGTCATTACTCCAGTCTTTAGTGTCCCATGTAATAAGTGTTTCTGATGCAAACGTTTTGAATGTTAGTGTAGATTGTACTAGTGTAGAAAGTTTCTTTATATTTGGTTTATCATATTTGCTTTATTGAAATCTGCATGAACTCCACAAATTTGTGTAAAATCTGAGGATCATGGTTTCCAGTTTGATTTGTGAATTATCCAAATACTAGGAAATACTTCAAACACTAACAAAACTCTGAAATGTAAATGTTTCATTTCTACAGAAATGTTTCACTTATAATTTAAACTGTACTGAATGTATGCAAAAGGAGTTCACACAATCAGTCACAAAATTGCTTATTTTACATAGAAATAGTACAAAATATTAAATATTTCTAATATTTGTTTCTTTAATACTTAAATTATTTAACATTTGAAATATGTGAAATGTCCTAATACTTTAGATGATTTCTTTTTGAATGTATGATTTCACTGTATGCTTCTTTCAGAAGTAGCCAATTTATAGTTTTATTATTGTACCTGTCTTTTTAATAAAAAAATTGCGACATAAAAAAAGCCAATTAAAGGCCTTCTTTCCACAGAATTTCCCAGTCATTTTTTAGCAGATAATTCAACCCTCAATGGATTTTTACCTACACTATTGTATTTCACAGCTTGACCTGAGCCATAAAATTCACATAATATATCCATCATACGCTGCTCGAGTATGTTCCAGTTTAAGCCATTACAGCAATCAAGACTCACTCCCATTAGAAAGCTCTGGTATTTCCTCTCTCGCTGAGATTTCTCCAGTGACCTTAAGCAGGTTGCTCCAGGTGCGCCGTAAAGCCTGTAGTCAGTGGACCCTGCTGAGGCCCCACCGCTCTCGTGCTCTGGGTGCGAAGGCAGCGAACAGCCTCCAAGATAGAGGTGGAGGGGCGGCGAGCCAATCAGAAACGCTGCAGTCGGGTCGAGCATTTGGAACTTATTAAAACGGCGAGGCCCAGGTTCGGCAGGCCCAAGGGGCCCCGCACTGTCTGAGCTCATTTGCAGAGTATCCTTTCCCACTGACAGCCTTCTAATTCACATTTGAATTTAGGTCACATTGATCTGGGCCTGCGTCCAAAGCCGGCGCTCCCAACGGAACCTCCTCACACAGGCAGGACTTTTCTGTCCAGAGAGAGAGAGAGAGAGAAACTGCCTGCAGCGCTACGGGTGTGAGATCTGTCGGTGAGCGTTCCTTTCTTTCTCTGGACACAAGCAGAGAGGAAGCGAGGGAAGAGGAGATGGATGAATGGTGTGTGTTAAACCAGCGACAAACTGTAGAGGACCTACAGAGAAAAAGAGAGAAATTCTCAATGAAGAAGTGCTCTCTGAACCGCTCCAGATGTTTAACAGGTCACTCACTGTAAGAGTTATATATGGAGACATGTGTTATGATATAAAGCTGACTTCATACATAAAGAATATAGCTAGCAACTTGTCATCTTTAGTTGAAACATAAGGCAGGGTTGCTTCAGATGCAGAATTTGAGCTCTAGCTGAACGCACATGTGTGTGTCTGTGCTTGTATAGGCCACATTCATGAAAAAAATTAGTAGTAGTAGTAAAAAATTATTCATAAAAGGACTGAATAATCTCATTTAGAACTAAAAATCCAAAAGGTTTATGTTTACATTAAGTCCTAACCATGCAACCAATCAGAACACAAATTCTCAATAAACACGTTGTATTTTCATGACTTCCATAATGCTTCTGCAGACTGCATTCTTTTAATGATTTTCTTTGTGAGAAATTTATATTATTCTGAAAAGAAATGTATCAGTTTTCACAAAAAAATATTAAGCAGCACATCTGTTTTCATGAATGATAATAATAAGAAATGTTTCTTGAACATCAAATCAGCATATTAGATTGATTTCTGAAGGATCATGTGACACTGAAGGTTGGAGTAATGATGAAGAAAATTCCGCTTTGCCACAGAAATAACTTACATTTTACAATATATTTAATATAAAGCAGTTGTAATAAAATTTAATTATTACTGTTTTTACTATATTTTTATTCAAATAAATGCAGCCTTAGTGAGCCTAAGAGACTTTTAAAAAATCAGATTTTTTAAATAAAAATTAAAAGAATCAAATCTTATATTTATATATATAATGGTTTGTATTTACTATAAGTTATGAGCCATTTTGCTATCACCCACCATTTTGCTAACTTCAACCATACAGTACACACTGTCACTAAAACTCTGCCCTAACACATCAGCAAACCCAAACATAAAATTATTCACAAAACAGTGTTTCAAATTGTCAAAAAAAAAAAAAAAAAAAAAACCCTCTGCTTTTTTTAAAACCCCGAAAATAAAAATCCACATTCGAATGCAAAAATGTTACAATTTATTTACAAAGCAGTGTTTCAGACTGGCTAAAAAACACTCTCCTAAGTCTTCTGTGCTGTTTACAGAGCCTAGGGCTGCCACAAAGACAGCTGTGATTTCTCAAGACACCTATTTCAGTGATATCTGTCAGATATTAGAAACATCTTATGCATTCACTAAAAAAATTAATTGCTTATAGCACCTTTAATTTTAAACAGTAGAAAACAATAG
>NW_015638565.1:1788086-1810695 GCF_001515625.1 Sinocyclocheilus rhinocerous
AATAGCCTCCTTATACAGTATAGCCTGACAAAGTCTGGTTCTGATGTCTAAGGATGAATGAAGGTGATAGCCGGATATATGGCTGTATCCAGTGAAATCCTCACGGCAAGCATGAATCTGACTCTCCCCTTCTTTCTGCTGGGCTCCCCCTGGATAATTCACTGCACAGACTGCGCTGGGAGTTTTCTCCTTTGTATCCATTACCATTTTTTTTTTTTTTGCTTTTCTCATGAAATTTGCAGATATGGAGGAGGCTCTGACCTCCGCAGCACGGATGTCTCGCATTCCTCAAGAACTCAATTAATCACAGCATTTAAAATAAATAAATTAAGGCCGTCGTGTAGCAGTGCAGAAGCAGCTGCATCCTTACAAGTGCTCCTGAGAGACCAAATTAAGCCACAGAAATGTATATCTAATACACCGGCCCACTAATGATGCCCGTTAAAAGAGTGGGTATGTAGGCACAGCTTAAAAATTACATGGGTCATTACGGCAAATTGAAACCAAGATTTATCTGCTGCCAGTGGAGTGCATAATTTGTTTTACCTGGTAATCACAGAAGCCATATAATTAAACATGAAAACAAAAAGCATAAGAGCTGTGGAACGAGACAGTATGGAGTGATACTGTATGACAGGATGTCAAATGCAAACAAATTCTTGGTGGCAGCAAATCATTGAGAATGGACTGAGCGTTAACTTATGTGGAGTGTGAAACTGTAATCGTTGTATCCAGTAGTGCGGGACACCTGAAACGAAAAGAGGCATGGTTGTTAATGTTTATGGGGATTGTTTGGGAATTTCCTGGCTCCAAATGTAGGACTGAAAACCTGACACACAAGAGAAATAGATTCTGTAACAAATGATGAACAGAGCAAATGTTTCCGCTGTAAATCTGAAAGGAGCCTTATCGTGGAAAACAGGTTTTGATAAATTATTTCAAAACACAAAATTCCCTTTCCAGTCCACCAAAACCTTTCATGAAAAATAAGCTAAAAAAAGCAGGTTCTTCAGAAACCCTCATAGCTGTGATGTCACAACAATGAGCACATTAACTTGAAACGGAGTGCCCACATGTAGATGCCTATTATTATTTAGGAAACTTTGCCTATCCAGTCACCACCAAGTAATAATGAGAAAGTGGGATAAATACTATTATTCCTAAACACCAGAAGAACAAAATACTATACATTACATAAACTTCTGAAGGATCCCAACACTTGAAATCAGTTGATTTTTAATCAATGTCCATTATTTCAGACAGACCTTTAAGGAATAGTTAAATTTATATCATTTACTCACCCTCGTGTCATTCCAAACCTGTATGAATACAGTTATATTGTATAATGTATATATAAATTATGAAATATCATTATAAATTACTGCATTTATATATTTCTAAATAATAAATATCCAAAAAAAAGTTTTTAGATTCTTAAATTACAGGTCTGTGTGCTGACTACGCTTGTTCAAAGCAGTGTGTAAAGCATGAAAAGGTCATTTATAAAGGGAAATATAATGTATTCCTTCATTTTGTGAATGAAAACGTGATAGGAACATGCAATACTTCTATTGAAAAGAATGGCTGAATTACATTACACTAAACAAATTATTTAGTAATCTCTTAATTTTGCTAGGGACCAAATCTACGTCCATGACCTATAAATCACAAAGACAATCAAAACAGATAACCTGAGGTTAATCCAAATGTAAAAGCTAGTGTTTCTCTGCTGCATTGATGGGTGTCATGCTTACAGTGTCACACAACGCCTGGGAAAAGAAGGAAACATCTGCATTTTAATAGATTTTTTTTTTTCACCCATGTCTTTCAACATCATTAACTTTATTACGCAGGACACTCCTGTTGCAAAAACAATTCAGCATAATCATTTGCGGTGCATCTCCCCTGTGAGGGCATATATCCTCCTCCTCCTTCTTTCTGCCTGGCAATTACCACCGAGCCACAGATGCATATCTCAGGCAGCACAAACTAGATGCAGCAGATAATGTGATTACTCAGTCATTACATATTGGAGTGCATTCATTACGGGCAAAGACCAAAAATCTGGGCATTGTTGACAATGCCTGGGCGATGCCCAAGATGTACAAGGCTGCAGAAAACATAATGTCCATAATTTCATGTCGGCAGTTCAAGATGATCAGGCCGGATCGCTGAGGAGATTCAAATGCATGCGAATATTTCATTATGCAAACCGAATTCTGATGGGATGCGAGGTTGTCGTTAAAAAACACAGGAGAGAGAAAGATGTTTGTTTTTTAGATGAAATGGTAATGTGTGAATGCAGACAATGACAGGGGGTCCCTTTGGTGGAGACGGGAGGATTGTGGGTAAACAGGTTACAAAGATGGTAAATGGTTTTAGCAGCCACCTGCAGAACGTTCATTAAAGCGACCGAGCATCTCCCAATCATTTTCGTCTTAACGCTAATATCGCAAAAAGTTGTTAACAGAATCATGATCATAATCTAGGACATTATAATCCTATAATGGGGCTTACCAGTGAAGAACGCAATACAGCCAAATCACTCTAACAGAGAATCCCAGCTTCCCAAGACTGTCATAAAAAAGCAGTTGATGAAATCCTGCCAAATTGTCTCATTTAAGTGAGATAAAAAAAAATTTAAAAGTTGGTCAATCCATGAATCATTAAAGCGGTGTTATTTACGCACAAACTTCAAGGCCCGAAATTATTTATTGTACAGTGCATTATTGAGTGCGCAGTGTCGTATTTGTGTATGTTGAAACCGGGGCAGTGCTCTGCAGAGTGAAACAGAGCAGATGTTGATTATTTAAGCCCAACTGATACGATCTGCACATATTCAAATGGGAACGCCTGACTGTAAGGAGCAATTTCATTCAGCAATTTACTGCAATATGTTAATGCGGAAAGAAAGGGGGATTAATCCCTAAATGTATTCAGTCAAATGAAATAACATATATTTGAAAGTGTAATTTTTAACACACCTTTTTATTTCAATCCTGGTAATTGAAACTGCAATCCCGGCAACTTGTGTTAAATGAATGTGTGGCAAACGGCACCTTTCGTTTGCCAAGCCTGAGTGAGTTCCTGCATGAATTGAATTTAATTATTCCTGTGGCCCAATATATTATTAATCATC
Organism: Sinocyclocheilus rhinocerous; assembly: GCF_001515625.1. Taxonomy (NCBI): domain Eukaryota; kingdom Metazoa; phylum Chordata; class Actinopteri; order Cypriniformes; family Cyprinidae; genus Sinocyclocheilus; species Sinocyclocheilus rhinocerous. Next base: position 1,791,226 of record NW_015638565.1, read on the forward strand.
TATATTGATTTCTGAACTCCCTTGCTGCTTGTGGATATGCAAATCCGACCATGGCAATATTGGGGTGGGATCATTTGCATGGAAGCCCATTATTATTTTATAAGTAAATTTTAATGTGGACTCAATTAAAACTCAGTGAGTGGAACAGTTAAATTGGCCCAAGGTATAGGCTCCTTGCGTACAGGCGCAGGACTAGGATGAATCAGTTAGTACAGATCAAACTTATACTCATCTGTAGAGAGAAAGAGGGGGAAGCTGCAATCTAATCAGACCGGCTCTCAATGAAGGAGACGTTTTTAGTGATTTTCTCCGCAGAGCACGCCTAGGTTGCAATGAAATGAAATAGGATCTGTTGGTCATTTGGACTCACTCAAATAAGTCTTTGAAGTAAACTATAATTGAGATGTGATTAAATGTTGTAGCACATTTAATTTATTGATCACAAGGATCGTTAAGATGATGGCTGGCGAGTTATTTGCAAACCTGTCCGTGCCTCAAATTAGACAAGGCTGTGACTGTCGATATTATGTGAAGAATAGAAGAAGAATATGAAAGAACCAATGCATGAATAACTACAAAGACAATCTAATTAGTTAAAAGGTGATCAAACTCTGTTATTATTTATGGAATAGTTAAGGAATTAACAATAAGGAATAGTTAATCCCAAATTGAAATTTTTCAGAAAATGTACTCACCCCTTGGGCCATCCAAGATGATCTATGATGTAGATGAGTTTGTTTCTTCATCTAAACATATTTGTGACCCTGGACCACAAAACCCTTGATCCTTTAACATAACCTTTATCCATTAATAAAATCCTAGTTGTACTCACTCATAAGGGAACTACACTTTTGACAGAAGACTGTATTAAAGCTTATATTTCAAAGGATGTTTCAGGCTTTCTTTTGTGAATGTCGTTCTTCATTTCCGGCTTGAGTCTGCTAACAAATCATAGCAAAGATGTTATTTATGATAAGAGGCCTATATTTAAATCCCTTAGCCAAAGTAATAGTGATTGCCTTAGCAATTAAATGACACCTATATTCTGAGAGACCTGAGCATATCTGCACAAATCAAATGATTTTAATAGAACAAACGTGACCTTTGAAAAAGCACTCAGGGCATTAGATGAGCTCTTCTCCTCTTAGTGTAGTTTTGTCACACACAGCCCAGGCTGGGAATAGAGGGGGAAGGCTCTCTGCTACAGCACTAATTGTGCACAGAAGAAAAAATAGATTAAAACACTGTTCAGGCTGATCTTTATCTGAGAGGTCAATGTGTGCACAAAGCTTTATTTTCCTTTCCCTGACCCCTCCTTAGAGGCTCATTCGTTGTGTTTTTTTTTTCTCTCTGTCACATTATGGCAAGGTCTCTCACTTTCTCTCTCACATCTTGTACATTACTAAGCATTCAGGTCATCAGGATATCATTTTCACTGTCATTTAAAAAAAAAAATCCAATTCAAGAATAATTCATGACTAAAACAGCAGAACTGCCTGCAACGGGGTTAAAGCCCCCTCTTATGGAAATTTTGCCTTTTGTGGTCCCAAAGTGTTTGACGAAAAAAAAAAAATTATATATAATAAATATTAAAATTAAATGGAGAAACAATGTTTGAAATAATAAAAATAGTGCCTCACACCTGAATCATTCGTAGGTGTGTCGGATCAAAGTCCAATTTAAACATTAAAAATGTATTAAGTGTAGAAAAACTATAAATCCAAACATAAATGGATGATTTATTAAAATGCTGCTAATTTATTTAATTTAATTATATATTAATTAAATGCTGCTAAAATTTGGTAATCGTGTAAGTTTGAGTAGTGTGCAGGATTTATAAATCTCTTCAAGTTTATGTGAAATTATAAAATAAATGTATTTTATTAAAAATCAGGAAATTATAAAGGCAGGAAAGGGTGGGAGGTTGCTTTTATCCCACACTTGGGGTAAAAAGTCCCCCAGCATGGAACAAACAACAAACAACAAACAATTAAATAGTACTAAAAACACTTTTTGTCAAGGGGTGTACCATTACAGATTTTTTTTTTTTGAATCAAGTACTTCTGTATTATTCATCAAGGGTGTTTTTTTATCCTAAATTCTATTCTATTACTCATTCAACACCAATTTGAAAGTTTAGTCATGCTCATTCAAACTGAAAATCATAGTCTTTTGTTTCAAATTCAGAATATATGTGATAATTTCTAGGATTTCTCAGTAGCTATGTGCAAATAGATGTTAGATCAAATTACCTCAAAATCAACAAAATCATTTCACACAACAAGCTTATGGATCAGGAAAAAAAATAAAAAATTTTAAGTAAATGCTGTAGTGGTGCTTATTAATTGTTATGGAAGAATATAAAAGGACCTACATCTTCTCAGGGGAACCAAAGGCCCTCACACAAGTAGTCCCAGGTCAAGATCGCTCATGTAAGAGGAAGTGATGTCACTGTTTTCAATGAACACAGCTCCTGGCAGAGGAGGAAACTGAGATAAGCACTGCCGTATCAGCCAGGCAACATTAAAGAACATTTGTCCTTTGTCAGTGAGGACCAGAAAACGTGGAGCAATCTGTGATAGTGTGTTCATGTTTGATTCAGTCGTCTGTGCACATATTTAGGTGGTAAGAGCAACAAAGACTTATCTGCAGCATAAAACACCACGATCAAGGTCTTTGGACACTTGTGTGCAGTGCAGGCTAACTACACAATTAGTCAAAATAATGTTTTGCAAGACATGATGTGCTCATGAACGCTGATGCAATGCACATTGATTCATTATGTAATTGTGCATAAATTCTTATTTTAATAGAAGGAATCGTGCGAGGAAAAACGACTAAAAAAACATTTCGAAATCTAGACTGGAGTTCAGAACACACTAATAGACACACACACACACACACACACACACACACACACACACACACACACATTAAAATAGCTACTGGTGTTGTCTTGCAAGAGCAAAGTATGTTATTTTACAAACGAAGTCAGCTGCATAAGTTCGCCTGTGATATTGACAACATTAAACCTAATTGCTGAGCTTACTCAAGTGGTTTATGGACGATTACTGCCCTAAGTCATTTAACTTTCCTAATTTCATTTTCGTGCGCGTCTCCTGCTGTGTGTTCTGTTACAACTGAAAGGTGCATGAGAAAATCACATCAGCTCTGAGCAATCAAGTTCATAATTTCCCATAAATCAGCAGTGTAACATCAACCGGTCAAGTTTTATAGAGATGCTGCAAATGCCAAAGCACTAAGCCAGAAATATCACAGAATAATAAATGGAAAATGCTTCAGTTATGGACTCGGTTGGGGATATACTGAAATCTTTCATAGACAAAAGAATGTCAAAGTGGTTCTAGATAGCATTATTTAGCTCAAGGGTCAATCACATAGAGCTGATAGAACATTCTGTGCTGAAATCTCTAAGTATATATCATGCATTCACATTGCCTTACAATTCACTATGTATGTGGGTCAAAGACGAAAAGGGGTTTTCAAGAATCAAAACAATAAAAGTTTAATACAGCTTTAAATATTTTGGTTTTCTGTACATTAGAATGTGCCCTGTTAGATTTTTTTTTTTTTTTTCAAAAAATCTTGGCAGGCATATTTAGAACAAAAATCATTAGATGACATTAAAAAACTAAAAGAATCACAATGCAGCCCCCAAAAACTAATTAATTGTAATTTTAAATCTTCACCAGTCTTTGCCATCCTTCAGACCACTAGGGCTTATCTATTTGTCAGCAAGATGTTTTTAATCATTTAAAATATAATAAAATTTAGTATGATCACTTTTTCTTTTATTTTATGAAAAATAAAATAAAAATTTTTTATTTAATGAAGCATCTCATTTTTGACCCATGTATGTAATTATATATATATATATATATATATATATGTTCTTGTAAATGACTGTAACTACAGTATATCTCAGTAAGTCATGTTTTTAAGTTAAAAGTCCAATAATTAAGGTAGATTTTAACCAAAAGGCTGAACTGTGGTATTTTTCATAAGTGTCACATCAGGGCAAGTTGTCACATTTTTTTCATTTTAATTAAAGCAAGTTGCTACATGTGTTTTAAAGGGGTCATTGATTATGATTTCACCTTCTTAACTTTAGTTAGTGTGTAATGTTGCTGTTTGAGCATAAACAACATCTGCAAAGTTACGACACTCAAGGTTCAATGCATTTTCTTTTACAGAATTCGCTTTTTAAGGCCTGCAACAAACTGCTGGTAAGGACAACAACCAGCTTCTTCCTGGGTTGGTGACATCACAAACATTAATAGTTTCTATTGTTAATTTGATGTTGTAGCAAGGACGTAAACAAAGGGCAATGCTGTTTGGCTCCGCTAGCTAAATGCTAATTCATACTTATGCGTCAAACACTTACAAACACCTACAAAGTTCTTTTTAATCCCACCAGCGAACTTCGAATGTTGGTGTTTCTTGGCGTTTATGTGATCAGTGTAAACTATTCTTTGATTAGAGCTTTTATGTAGCGTTTACCCACATGCTCGTTTAGCTACAGGCATGCTAAATATGGTTCTGTTTTTGATTTGGCCACTGTAGTAAAGCCATGGTTATATCATAATGGGCTTGTAGTTATGGTGACAGATATTTGGCTACACTCGTTCTATAAAGATGATACATAATGATCAAACCAAATCTCAGATGTCATGTGGAATAATGCACTGCAATGCCGTACACTTTTGGTGTAACCATGAATAGGTAAGTGTAATTACTATAACTGTGATCAGAATTATTGCAACAGATATTACTGTGGATAAACGAACAACTTCCTGTGGACACAGTAAAAACTTCTCTCCTCCTATCTAATGCAACCACACACAAAACAGTATGTACCATTTTCTGACAGGCCGTAAAAAATCATGTGTGTATTTGTCAGCAGTACTGAACATATTGGAAATCCACATGGAAATGCAAGCTTGCTGATATGATAGCGGAGTAATATATGACCCTTCCACTCAAGCCTTTGGGACCGTCTGCCATTGCAAATCAAAATACAGGACCTGCTCTTGGCTTTCTGATTATCCCACAATGCCACTGGGCATTTCCCCCTCCTGCCCCTGAGGATTCAGGGAATTTCAGCCTGACCATCATTCCCACATCATTTGGAGCTGTAATGCTCAGATGGAGCCAGAAGTGTGTGGAGACCCCGTTACAATAAACCAGGAGCATCAGTGATCCCGGATACTCTGACCATCCCAGTCCCCCAGCTCCAAGCCAGTGATATAAAACTTATACATGAATGCCCTCTAGCTCACATAAGTCCAGCAGGTCATTTATCCAGGACAGAGGTCAGTGAACCAGGACAAAAACAAATCCCTCACTCGGCCCAAGCTGTCCTGCTAAGGAGAGGGAGTGTGCACGTATGAAAGGAGGGAAAGAGAGAAAAAAAGGGAGTACAGTAATGTGCATGGGTGGGATTGTTCCTCATGTAATGCTGGAATTCCAAGGCTCAATAAAGAAGTATATCCTAACATGTTCCAGATGTGAGAAGCCCGTTCCCAGGTCTAGATGCTCAATGCTGTCCTTTCCCCTAGTATAGTTCTTGCAGTCAGAATATCGCAGGAATGGTTTTTGGCAGCAGGAGCAGGTTACATTACCCCTCTGGCTTTATTCTCTCATTTCTCAACCCCTGTCATAACACATCCAGTCAAATCAAATCTGCTCAGATCAGACAGCATTATCTTTTTATGGGCATGTAATATGTTTTTTGTTAATTTGTGTAACTGAATTTACCATCCAAAATATTTTATGTTGAATATCTTGGAGAGAACCAGATAGGTCCTTGATTCTTTTTTGCTAAATATATAAATATATTCTTCATGTTGATTGACTGTGTGTATACAAAAGTCTGGTGCCTAATTCATACAAAGCCCACCCTGCCTTTAACAAAGAAATGAAGCTATTTTTTAGACATCTTAACAGGACAGGTCGGGATGTGGAAGTTTAATGTGTGTGTGTGTGTGTGTGTGTTTGTTTAGCTTTTCTTTCTGAACAAAAGTCTGAAAATGGCATAATAGTACCTATTAATGTAACCGACTGAAAACAGATATCTTGAGTATAAAACCTTCCACATGATACGCTATATTTGCTGACAAGACCAATTAATAATTTACATACACTATAAAATGTAAATTTAAAACACTTCTGTAAAACAATGGTCCCTTTGAATAGACACATCTTGCCAGGATTTTATTATATTTAATAATATTACACGAGCAAGAGCGCTGTAGCCGCAGGTAATCACAGCCATGTTGACATTTGTAAAAAAATACCATGCTTGTATACCACACTTGAATAAACATGCCAGCTTCTTTGTCTGTTTTTTTTCGCTCTGGCAAAGAAACTTAATTCGAAACAAAGTCACAACAGAACTGCTTTTCTTCTCCGGTTTCGTTGCTGAATGAATCACTAGTTTTGAACGAATCTGCTGAGTGACTGATTCAATAATTCACTCATTACACTCATTTCTTTGTTCCTGAATGAAACAGTGGTTTTGAACAATTCGGTTGAATGAAGGGTTGAATGATTTACTTATACAGCTATACAGACAATAATTTCTTTCTTTCTTTCTTCCTTTTTTTTTTGAATGAATCAGTGGTGAATAATTCAATTAATTTGTTTACAGCCAGTCATTTAAATCATTCCTTAATTAATCAGTGCTGATAAATGAATTGGCTGAAAAATAACGTAGGCTAACGGTGTAACAGCAGAAAGAGGAACTGAAAAAGCACAACCACTAACGCACAGAATGAGGGCCTGTCTGAAGCCTTAGTGATGACGCCATGACGCAGGTCATAAAAAAAGTCACAAGTTGAGTAGCAATCAGGTTTTTAAATTGCACTTCATGTCAAAAAGGTTGCACACCCATTGTTTAGTAATCTTCACATTAGTGTTTGTTTGTTTGGGTGGTTTTTTGGGAGGGGGGGGGTGAGCAACCCCTCACCTCTCAATCTCCCTGCTTAACAGCCTCATTTCAAATCACAATCACTCTGAAGTGAATGTGCAATTTTCACTGGCCAAATGGCAATCCCAGAACACCTCTCCAAAAAAAGGAAAGCATTCAAAATAAAACAGTCAGTGTTCTTGGAACTTAGTGATTGAGTTTCACTGGACACTTACACACAAAGTACTGTCCCTGGCCCCTGTGGATACGCTTGGAAGTCAAAGCCCATGGACAAACAATACGGAAAAGCCCAGGCATAGTCCATTCATTTCACTTTTTTTTTCAATAAGTAAACTTTAAGTATTCGTGAAATGAGTACTAAAGCCTCTTTAATGGTGTTTTCACAGCTGGCTGGAGCCCTCCTCCTGCTCTGCAATAAAGGTCCTTCCTGAATGAACATTAACATGGGAAGCCAATAAGATCATACTTGGCTGACGTGCCTTACCACTAAACACCTTGTGAACCCAGCACTTATCCTGCACAGCCAGAGCAGAAATCTGCAAGCCATTCACAATTCGGGCCTGCATTTGCTCTGGTAGCCTCCAATCTTTAACTGGTGACATATGGGCTTTTAATCATGTTCCTCTCTTCCTTATTCCTGGTCTCTATTTTTCTCAATCCCTTCAAAATCCCTGATTTTTTCACTGTAATTTTAGCACCCAGTTCACTAAAGGAATAAAGCACAAATAGAGTTTTAAGAATATGGTGTAATCAATAAGCCATCTTTACAAAAAAATTAGTCACTAAAAAAAGAATAATTTAACCATTTAAATACTAGCCCATGGTTGAAATGGAAGACAGGTGATTATTGAATAAGGTTTTTGTTCTGTACTACATTTAGTAAATTCACCCCATAATCTTTAGACTTCTTCCATTTCTCTCTCTCTCTCTCTCTCTCTCTCTCTCTCTCTCTCGAATGGTGGGACATTTGGATGCATTATCTGCTCCCAGATTGATGGTTTGGACTGTTAACAGGCATGTTAAACATCTGGGGATCACAGCACCTCAGGCAGGCTATCCAAGTTCTCTGTGAAACTCTCTCACACACACTTACTGAAATATATAGACAAATTCAAGAAACATACTTTCCATTATTGTCAAAATTAGATCAGTCAAGCTCTGTGAGAAAAGGCTTTAAAAGTGATCAGGACTGAGCTGAATATATTTAGCATTAGAGGGAGATTAACCATGAGATGGCTGACAGGTTGAACAACTCAAAACCTCCATTAACAAAATGTTTTGTCTAATGAAATCTGCAAAGAAAGCAGAAAATGATCCCAAATCCGCCAAAAATGTCACTCACAGAATGACATCATAATAAACAAAGTGTCCGAGGCCGGGGATAAACTTTATTTTTCTACACAAAATTACGTTATCTGGTGTGAGCCTAATTATGACATGTGGAGAATGGTGTGTTATGGGGAAAAATGAGCCTTTTACATATGTAATGTTTCTGATTTCCTCTCTCCCTCTGTTTTGTACAAGTGTCTTTAGATGGCAACAGTGATTATGCCTAGTATCTTCTTCAGTATGTTTTTTGCACATGCTTTATCATATACATATTTTAAGGACTAGTTTATTCAGAAATGACCATGTCCTTGTAGAGTTTGTAGAGTATCTAATCTGTGAAAGTAGTTCTAAAAGTTTACAGTACCAAGCTACTTTTTGTCACAACAAAATGCTGCATCATTGCTTTGTCATATTGTATTGAATGCAGTACGTCAGAGATATCCGAGACAGTAATCAATAATAAAACCTTAACTGTGATTTTGCATTGGGAAGTGGCATTCATTTTAGTGAATCGCTTTGTTCATTTGGTTCAAAAAATGAATCAATGATTTATTCAAGTCCATGCATTGCAAAATATTTAGTTAAATGCTGCTGTTCATTGTTATGTTTTTGATTTGAATTTATGAATTAAATAAAATTACTCTGAAGTTTTATATTTGGAAAAAAAAAATATATATATATATTCTAAGGATTAATTCTAAAATGGATGCAGAGGGGAAGAATTCTTGGGTTTAAAACGTCAAAGGTGGGAAAATTATGACAAAATTTTGAAATAACACGATTACACAAGTTCTTTTTGTTTTGTTAGTTTAGTTTTTGTTCAATTGCTGAATATAGTATTTTAAGGGTTTCACTGTTGCACATTCTCTCTCACACACACACCAGACACGTCATTATGTGCATAGTTGTTCTTCTCACCAACACAAACGGACGACGGAAATGACTTAGGCTGTGTAAAAAGTTTGCTGTTCACCGCTCTGCCATTTGCCAATTAAAATGAAACATGAGCGTTCTGGACTGGACCGCAGTTCTGAGAAAGCGGCCGGGATCCAGCACCACAGTTTGGGCCTTGTTCAAAGAGAACAAGATGAAACACAAGATTTACACTTCAGTGGAACAAACGTCACCACATTTACGATGATGAGGTCTGACTTTATACGGAGGGAGAAAACAAGGAATGGGTGGACACTTTTGAACTGAAAACATTATGATAAGCCTGACAGCTGTTGGTGGTCATTCTGTGAAGGACACAGAATGACACCCAGCCGATGATGTCATATCGGCTGTGCCACTGTGACATCATGGACTGGGTGTCATGGAAAGGCTGGCTGTGATGCAACTCATTTGATGTGCTTTTGCTGGAGTTGTAAATCAAGTCACTGGTGGAAACATTGTGATCCCAGAGCTGGGGAACCCCTCAGGTGCTCTGTAAAATCACAGAGGCCACCACACACATACTGTTCACTTCTCTTTATATATCGCTTAAACGAAGTGTCATTTTAAATGTCGCTTTATAAAACATTTTAAAGGAATAAATCACTCAAAAATGAACATGTGCTCACCCTCGGGATATCCAAGGTTTAAATGAGTTTGTTTCTTCGTTTTAAGAAATTTAGTATTGCATCACTTGCTCACCAATGAATCCTCTGCAGTGAATGGATGCCGTCAGAATGAGAGTCCAAACAGCTGATGAAAACAGGCACAATAAAACCCACACAACTCCAGTCCATCAATTAACGGTGTGTGAAGTGAAAAGCTGCGTGTTTGTAAGAAACAAATTCAATTCAACAAATTTTAACTTTAAAACATCACTTCTGGAGAAAATACAAGCACACGATCAATGATAGACTTCCTCCAGTGACAAAGTCCATCCCCTGTTGTCCTCTCACATCAAAATCTACCAACAGATTTGTTTAGAACTATTTTGGACTGTTATAACGTAAACAGTGCTTGATTTTAAAAAGGTTTCAAGTTAAAACATATTCTACATATTCTAAAACTTATGTTAAAATATAAATAAGAGCAACACAATCTTATAAACATGTTTGGTTATACATTATGACATTCAATTAATATTTAATTTAAAACAAATTAAACAGCTCCATAAAATGACCAGTGTTTACCCATGATGCAAACCTTTCAAATACTTACAGTAATGACATATTGTGGTCCTGCTTTGTTGGTCTTTTTTTACTACAAGTAGAGTTATAAAGTAAAAAAGGGAGCTTAAAAAGACATAATTAAAGTGGACTGTTTTTAAAAGAAAACATAACATTTAATGAATATGCTGTCAAGTTTTTTTTTTTTCCTGTTGTAACAATTTTTATTGCACACAATTAATTAGACTGAAATGTAAGTCTCAGTGCTGTATTCGATGAGTCTTTAAAGTACATTTCCCTGAATTTGTCTTTAACTACTGTAAATAATACCATTCTCTCACTAAGTAATAAAACCTCTAAGAGCTGTGTAGCTGTAATTTTTCTTTTTAATACTTTTTGGATGTGTTCTTAGACTAAGAAGTAAAAAGTATTTCCTGAGCCAGGTTCTGGGCAAGAATCAAGGTGCAACCCATTTCCTTAAACCAAATCTCATTATCTGCTCCTGGACTCCAAACGCATTTCCAGTTCTGTCCTCACACTCATTAGCATGTCTGTTTCCCTTTCAGTCGGTCACTCTCGACGTCACGTCGGATGACCGACGAATTGGGATACCATCATTCACACGACTTAGGCTTTTGGACTTTTTTTCTAAACCAAAGTAAAAAAATCATCTGCTGTGGTCAGTGAAAAATAAACAGTAAAGGCTGATGAGAATGGGAAGTTTTCAACCTTCTTCCAGTTTGAAAATCAGTCAGATTATGTAAGGATCTAGTTTTACTTCCTTCCTTAAAGTTCAAATTCCTAATTTCTCATCTAATTATAACATCATGTATCAGCATAATTAATAATTGCCATTAATCACCTGTTACAAAAAAAAAAAAAAGATGGTTCAGATATGTGGATGTGGGATTAAATGAAACTACAGTTGATAACGTAAATCAAAAATGATTTAGTGTGTGTTTTTTCTCACTTCATGGATGCATATAAAAAGATTTTGCACTGCACGATGCTAGTGAAGATTCAACAAGCGTGTTTCCAAAACTCCTTAATCATTCTAGAACACTGCTAATTCTGTGTGTTGACAACAGGAAAACTGAACCCGAGTAATTGTATAACCATTTAAAATCCCAGATTTGTGAGGACATTTGATATGCTCTGTTAGTAAATTCATTTGGCAGCACATGCACTAGTCATAGTTTGAGAGGATTAGATTCTTTGTAACAGATTTTAGCTGGAGCTCTGCCACGTCTAGGACAGTTGTGACATTTTAAAATGAGAACCTTTAAAATTACATAAAAAATGGGAGATTACTAGCTTTCCTAGTATCCAAAAAAAGTGTCCTTAAAATTTAATTCAATTACATGAGCCAGCCACACAGAAAACAAGTTATTGTAACTTAATCACATTTAATGTTGTCTAGATCAGGGGTTTTCAGACTTTTTATTAATGCTTGTTAGTGGTGACAAGTGACTTTATGAGTGAGTCATAATTACTGTAAAGCAATCACTCAACCAATTCATTCAAAAGCACAGATTAATTCAGGAACGAAAAAAGTGACTTTATGCATCTCTGAATAATTCATTCAATCAATTAAAAAAATCATCAAAATGAATCATACGCACGACAATCAATCTGTTAAAAACAAATGGTGAATCCTCAACCATACATAGAACCAATTTGTTCAAAGATGCTTATTCATGGATGGACAATCAAGGATGGACAATCATTTACTCAACTGATTTGTTCAACAACACCAAATCATCCAATAATGAAACACCACCAGCTGCTATGGCTTTGTTTGGAACAACAAAGTAAATGTCTAAAATGTAAGTTATTCAGCATTACCTTATTTTGTAATTGAATTGTTGTATAAATCACACAGTCGTGCTGCCTCCTTATTACCCTAATTACTTGCTGTCTATATGCACAGTTGCTTTTACATCTAACTGTTACAAACTATGGCTGTCAAAGGAATACAATAACGACAATTAATGTTATAATTTTTGACCAGTCTTTAGAAAACAGAATAAATCTGTAATCATCTAAATTTCAATAAATATTAACTTTCTTAACTTTCCCAATTTATGGGTCACAACCAACAACAACCACTGCAAACTAAAAACTCTATCTTCACTGAGAATAAAGAGCTGGCCTTAAAACTAAAAAGTATGTTTTAAACACTAATTAAAGGAACACCAAGTTCCTACACATATACAGCGAACATTTTGTCGCAAATAAACGCCTTTAATTAACATCCAGATTTATGCCTTTGGAAATGTCCTGCTCCCGCTGTAAAAATAAAACATCAGCAAGGTGTTAAAATGGTTAAATGTTTTTGTAATAATCATTTCAACGTCAATTCACTTGACAGAGGCATTCGTTATACTTGCGGCTCTCTCTGCACGTTTTCAAGCGACATGGGAATTGTAATTCAAACATGGCCTTCCTGTGCATTTCTCAGGTTGAAATGAAGGCATGTTTTTCTGTGGTCAGTGATCTCAGCCCCAGAATCTCACTGGGAGAGGACGTACGGGGCAGGTTATTGCCGAGCTTTCATGTGTCAGCAATCACGGGGTTGGTGATGTTATTGTGCTGGAGGGAGGTTGGCACGCCGTTAGAGTAGAAATGGGTTTGGAAAGATGCCCAGCGACACGAAACTTTAAACATATTAAGAAATCTGGGCTTTTCACTTTCCTGTTGTTGAGAAATAGGATTTATTTCAACAAAGTTCATGTTCAGTGTACAAACTTGGAGTATCTGGGGTCACAAAATTAAAATGTGTTGTCTTGTCAGTTCCTGTCTTTTTGTGTAAAGAAAGGGGCGGAGCCAGCTAATTCTCAGACAATAGATTCTACAAAACAAGACCAAGATCAAGACAAATTGAAGAGATTGTGATTTTTTATTTTTTTTTACACCAGTGTCCTATCAAGCATATTTGATTTAAACCAATGCAGAATGTGGAAGAAAAAGTCGGACATTGTCAAAACATCAATTTATATTCATTTACTCTCTCCCTCTGTTTTTCTCTCTTATTTATCAGCCTCAGCATTCAGATGTTTCGCAGAACACCAGCAAGGTGAAGAGAAAAAAAATACCCGTCTAATCCGGATGTCAATCTCCCAGCTGACGCTTATGGGAATTCTCCCCAGGATTGTCTAACCTCAGTTCAGGAAAAGAACCATTGGACACACTAATTTGTCTCCAGCTCTCCCGATTCAGGCCACGTTCAGAGAGTTACTCCTCCTAGTCCATTATTGACATATTGCCAATCAAACAGACTGACATCAAAGACTAGCTCAGGCAGGTTCACGCAAAAGAAATCAACACTGTTACCTTGGGACGACAATACGCTGTGGAAACCCTGACAACTGCATTTGCTCTGTTATCGAAAAGATGCTCTTTTCAACACACCTGGGCTTTATGGATCCTCTGGACAAGTACTGCTGAGCGGTTGTTTATCTGGTTTTGTGTTTTACAGTTCAGGAAAGGTGATCAGTTTCTCACAGCAGGATAACTGCCCCTTATTAATCTTTCTCTATTGACAGCCATTCAAAAGTCACCATGTATTTTGACCAGAGTTGTGCAAAGTTCTGAATTGAAAAAATGGCTACTTTTCAGTTTGTGTATTTGAATTTGAAATGGCCACAACCTACAGGAAGTAGAATTGGAATGAGAATAGCAATTGAGAGAAATCCAACACTGGAAATAATTTTGGGAAATAAATCTATCTCTCCATAAAGCTTACAAACCTTCAAACTTTTTTCCCCAAAACTTTTAAACAAAATTTAAAAACATTTATACAGTTATTTCTTCTTTGAATTTAAATGTTTCATATCTACTTTCTTATATTCAAATTTGAATTGAATTTCTACAGTCTGTTTCTTTTTTTTTCTTGTTTAAGTACAGCTGATATTATAATTTATATGTAATATTAGCTATATATATATATATATATATATATATATATATATACTATGGTAAATGTCTAAAATTAGAATCATGGTAGAATCATTGTTCTTTTCAGTAAATTTCTATAAGTGTAGTAATCTATACTCAAAATCACAATAAGTTCGGATCTATTCAAGATGGTGAGCCACCATGCCAGATTGCACAGTCTCTAGACCATTGTGCTTGTGTGAACCATTCCAATACAGTTCAGCAGTTTCAGTGCACAGTTTTAAAGGCCTGCAGTGAGGGACAAACTTTATGGAAGTTACAAGCCTAGACGGAGACAAACCCAGAGGCGAAATAGCCTGCAATGAGAGGACTGCGGGGGGTCGTTCAGGGCAGTGGGCCTGCTCCCAGCCACCCCCAAGATGTAAATGAGGCAGAATGTGGAGGTAGAATGAAAGTATATCCTCTCCACTCTGTCCACTAGTGGAGCATACCAGGGGAGAGAGATGGATGCAGTGTCAGCCGTTTGCAGATTCACCCTCATGATCAGAGCGAATGCTTCCGAGCCCAGGGGTCTGCACTGAGAGAGCATTAGTGTGATATACGAGTGCAGTGAGACGTCCACAGCCGACCCCTGATCGCCACTGCGGGTCTGCAGAGTGTCAACGGGTGTTTATTTAAGCTTTCTTGGCATACCGTACTCTCCCGCAAAACACATCTCCTGTGGGTTCACTCTCTCTGCAGCTTGCTTCTGCTTTTCTCTTGGCTGGAGGAGTAACTCGCCTTCTGTATCAGGTGGCTCTGTTCAGGTTGACAGCAACTAGATGGACCTGTGAGAGAAATATGGAAATGAAAGTTCAGTTCCAGATACTAATAAACTGCTTTGTGTAGCTATCGCCTGCTGTGGAAGCTTGTAAAAAATTAAAATGGTAATTGCAACTTTTTATCTCACAGCTTTTTTTCTCATAACTGTAATAAAAAAGTCAGAATCATGAGATATAAACCCTGAGAAGATTCTGAGAAACAGTTCTGAGAAGTTGAAATTGTGAGGTATAAACTCAATTGAGAGAGAGAGAGAAAAAAGTCTGAATTGTGAGAATATTTTTATTCCGAGGTGGAAACTAAAAAGTCAAAATTGCGAGATGTAAACATCAGAGTTCTAAAAACATCACACAAATAATGAGTGTGATAATATAAAAATAAAATATTACATTTTAAATCTGATTTTTTTTATCAATGCATTTCAATCATAGCATGTTGCTAAGCTAACTACACAATACTATAATAACCATACAAATACATAAAACAATAAAATACATACAGTACATCACAATAAGACATTACATTTTAAACAGTTTAGTTTGTTGATACTTTTCAGTGAAATAAACATATAGTAATTGTGTAACTGAGTTAGTTGCAGTGTATTCTGTGATTGCATTCTCTATAACAATACATGCTATGCATCCAACATACTCTCATCGGAATCCAAAATTATTTGACATTTTGGCAAATTAGTGGCATTTGTAAATCTACATTTTTTTACTTTATATAAAAAGTTATATGTCATTAGAAGGTGCAAAAGTACTTTAAAATACCTTAACATGTAATACACATGTATTTGATTGTAATTTGATTGAAACCAGAGAGGAATTTTAGAAAATGTCTAAACAGTTAAATAAATCCCTAACCTTCTCTCAAATATAGGGCCAAAACATTTCAAGTGTGAGTGTGTTTAAAATAGCTGACAACTGTTCACAGAACAAAGAGAAAATCTGCAGTAGGATGCCATTTAGTAGGAATGATGGGAGATAGGAGCTTTGTTCCTATATGTCATGCTGTAAATACTGGCTGGATTGTGACAAGCCCCTCCACATAGAAAAACAAGGCATGGTACACATCTGTTTCAGTGGTGACCAAGTTCACATACACACACAAATCACTCCATGTGACTCTGAGATTAGAGATACAGAAGCATCCTTTATATTTGTACACAATGCATGAAAAAGTCCCATGATGCAACAGCCAATACATTTTATCAGAGATCAGAGTTGAAAAAGTTTTTAGATAAATAATTGTACATTTTCTATAGAGTTAAATGTTGCCAGAGCATGCAAATATCACAAAATTCACTGTCATACAGATTTAAAAATACATTTTAAATATATATTTATAGACAAATAATGGCCTAAAAATTATTTGCTAAAATATATTTTAAAAATATATTTGCATAAATATATTTTCTACCAATATATATATATATATATATATATATATTACAAAAATATAAATATTTTTAAAAGCATTTAAAAAATTTGCCCTTCATATATTTAAATCAGAGAAAATAGAATTACATATCACATTTGAAGATTTTTGCTTGTTTGTTTGTTTGCTGAATGGGTTCAACCATGTATTATGTCACAGTACCAACTAAAAAATTTTATAAGTTTTATTTACTCAACAAAGTAAAATTTAGTTACATTTGGCCTTGTAAAAAAGTAGTATACTTCAAGTTTATTTTAATAAGTATACTTAAGTAAGCACACTTGAATAAACTTCTTTTTCGTAAACTAATACAAAACACAGTCAAAAACTTCAGGAGAAACCTACACTCTCCACACAAACAAGAACACACATGCGCTCACAAAATAGTCACAATCCCTCAGCATTGGTGGTGGAACAATTAGCGACACATTTCCATGGCCAGAATATTTACAAGGACTGCCAATTCCCAGGTCCGTTTTACATTCAGCGTCTTTTTCTCCTTAAGGTAACATGGTGCGTTAAAACGAGGAAACAATGATCAAGTTCCCATTGGGTCAGAACCAGATTGAGATGGTGCAGTTCTCCCAAAACTCCTATTAAAATGTCAAGCCGTTGAAAAGAGAGAGCACGTCTGCCTCCCTCTTAAACCACAGAGGAGAAATTAACTGTGGCCTCTTTGCAAGCAATAAATTACAGGTTTTAAACAACAGGGAGTCAAGGAAACTCTCCATCACTGTTGTAATTGCTCCGTGAGTGCCACGCTCTTGTAAAGAAATTAACCTCAGTTTTGCAGCGGCGCATGAAAGAATGAGAAAAAGAAAAAGAGGGAGCGTAAAGAGGAAGAAGGAAACGTCTTAACACCAATGCATCTAAATTGTCTGGACTGAAGGAACCACTTCATACATACATATTAGTGTCCGTTTTCAAGTTTCTCAATGATACAGGATACCCTCATGCATTAAACTTTAAGTTTCTCTCTGAAAGAGTCAAACCACAAGAGATGCCTGTGCATTTATTCTTTATTAAAGAGCTTTGAGTCTCATTACACCTACACCTGTCCAGCGTGCACGATTGATCATAAATAAAATAATAATAACACACAGCTATGCATTCTGATTGAATCACTCTGAGGCTCTCTTATGGCTCACCAACATTACAGTTTTGATGACCAAGTTGAAAAGTTTTGATGAAACGTCTTTGGATATTTCTAGGTGGATGTGTACTTCGCTCAGGCTCTCGCTGCTCATGCCGACAGCAGATGTGTCTGAGCTTTCCTGGGGATCCTTGGATCCTTGGATCCTAACATCAGCTGGAACATGATTCCTCTGGTCCACAGCCGAGAATCGCATTTTCCCATGTCAGAAGTCTCAATCTATGTAACTAACACTAGTGTGAAAACTGGACTACACAAAAAGACCTCTATCGACTATCTATCAAAGTCTCTCAGGAGGAAAAGACATCTGATTTGATGCCAAATCCACAGTGACGACAGAGTAAATGTTAAAAAAGATCAATGAAAGCTTCTAAGAAGGTATATTGAAAGAATACCGAAATGTCTGAGAAAATGGCTGTTGTGGAATATTAATCAAATATTAGTATTCTAAAATTGCTCTTCGTCACACATGAACTATAAATAGAAGCAGTACATGTAAAAATTTTGGCACAATTATTATTTTATTAGAGTTGTCAATGTAATGTGCTAATTTAAACAAATTTAGTGTTTCCAATACAGCTAAATGCACTTCAGAAAATAATTTTTAAAAAGTTAGAATAAGCATGTTAGATCAGACATGGACTGCCAATTCAATAATACCAACATCTTAGCTAAGATGTATATATGCTACAGTCTGACAAAAAAGATGTTGATTTTATGTTGGCTTTTACACAAAATCACACTGGGCTCACTTAATATATTGACTTCCAGAGCCAGTTTATTGCTATCCAGTGTTTTTGTCTGCACTGTAAAACCGAACAGTGAAATGAATTAAAAGAAATGAGTTTATTTCACTCAAATAATAATGAAAGTTCATTGGACTTAATTGAAATAAGTTTTTTGAACACAAAATGTTTGTAGTAAGCTGCCCAGCAGGCACACAACGTCATAATTGACGTTGATATTTGGTTAAATTTCGGTTGCTACATCGGGTGACCAAAATTCAATGTAAATTCAACGTCTAATGTCAATGTTAAAATTATGTCCAATACCGACGTCAGCTGACGTTGATATTTTGTTGTTTTTAGGTTGTGTAACGTCTCGGTTACGTATGTAACCCTCGTTCCCTGAAGGAGGGAACGGAGACGTCACGTCGGATGACCGACGAATTGGGATCTCGCTTAGAGGGACCAATCTACTTCGAGTGTAAACTAAACGAGCCAATGCACATTGGCATGCGATTATTGCATCCAGCTGCTGCTGATCACAGCGTGAGTATAAGTAGGCAGCAGATGCAACGCATATTCAGGTTTTCGCTGAGGAGCCAAGCCGGTGACCCGGCCGCTCAGCGGTGGTACAGGAACTGTGGCGACGGGACATGACGTCTCCGTTCCCTCCTTCAGGGAACGAGGGTTACATACGTAACCGAGACGTTCCCTTTCAGTCGGTCACTCTCGACGTCACGTCGGATGACCGACGAATTGGGATCTCGCATAGAGGGACCAATCTACTTCGAGTGTAAACTAAACGAGCCAATGCACATTGGCATGCAATTATTGCATCCAGCTGCTGCTGATAACAGCGTGAGTATAAGTAGGCAGCAGATGCAACGCATATTCAGGTTTTCGCTGAGGAGCCGAGCCGGTGACCCGGCCGCTCAGCGGTGGTACAGGACCTGTGGCGACGGGACGTGACGTCTCCGTTCCCTCCTTCAGGGAACGAGGGTCACCATACGTAACCGAGACGTTCCCTTTCAGTCGGTCACTCTCGACGTCACGTCGGAT
>NW_015638565.1:1813644-1814895 GCF_001515625.1 Sinocyclocheilus rhinocerous
ATGTCCAATACCGACGTCAGCTGACGTTGATATTTTGTTGTTTTTAGGTTGTGTAACCAAAATCCAATATTAAGTCAACGTCAACCCGATTTTCATTTTCAACCAAAATGCAACGTCTGTCTGATGTCATGTCCAACGTCAACCTGACGTTACATAGACGTCCGGTGCCTGCTGGGTGAATTAAAAATGATTGAGTTTTCTAGTTCCCAGCATGCTTTGCATCAGACTACAAGGAAAATAAATGTTGACGTTCTGAAGTAAAAATTTAATTAAATAAATAATAAGAAGAAATTTTCTGCAATTAAACGTCTTTACAAGATGCAAAAGTCACACATTTGCCATACATTTGGTTTAGACTTAAATTCCTACACTTAAACTATATATTATGTCAAATAACTAAATTATAATGTATCAGAAAAATGTAAAGCGTGCAATGCTTCACTGGTTGAAAAATATATTACACTAATAGCATCTAACAAGTGAGTAAAACTGTTATGCCAGAAACGTTTTAAATATTTTTTTAAAATAATTTTTTACAATCATTTCTTCTCTGCAGTCTTCTGCACATGAGGACAATCGATGAGTCCCACCAGCATGTACTATCGCAGCTGCGCAGTAAGATCTACTGTATTAACACATAAATATTAAACTGTCTCGTGCTCTCTGCTCTGTGCTGGGTCTCTAGAGTTACACAGGACTCTGTTGTAAGAATTTCAGACACCACAGGGACAAATCAGCTTTAACACTCCACCAAAGTCAAGCGAAGCACTGACCCAAACACACACTCTACACCATCAAGCAATCTCTATGTGTCTTACACACACACCCTCACAAATTATGCAGGAGCACCATGAGATATAGAGACAGCGAGAGCTGTGAAAGAAGTGCGAGGGGTCCTCTGAAACAAGCTCTGAGGGACTCTAGCCTGTCTGCTGCAGGTACCATTAAGAATCAGAGAGAGGAAAACAATCTGAGGGAGAGGAAACGAGACATGGAGGAAAATCAAAGCCACCTATGTGACGAGTGCATTCGAGGTGGGTGTGAGAATATCATTTTCACTATTACCTGATACTATGGAAATTCCAAATCCTTCTGTTTAAACGGTTAAGTAATACATTTATAGAAAAGTTAATTGAATAGTTACTAATAAAAGAACATTTTTTTAATTTTTATTTTATATACATAATTAAAAATTATAAAAATACTAAATTCACATTTAAACTTCATTCAAATAATTATAATTATATATAT